>NW_026623995.1:210920-211558 GCF_030028575.1 Malurus melanocephalus | reverse complement strand
GTTCCTCTCCTCTGGCTATGCTGTCTCACCTTGCTTCTCACACATTGCTGAAGCACAGATTGGGCTACCACTGACTTACATCAGGGCGAGTATTCGTTGCAGAAACTCGAGTGTGAAAAGCTGCATTTTATGTTAAAAAAAACTCCATCCCAAATGAAAGATCCTGCCTGATCTTTTGGGATCTTTTCCTTCTCCTCAGAAAATACAAAAATTCTCACCCCAAACTTGTCTAAATCATTGAAAGTTACTTTTTGCAGTTTTGAATAAATTTGGGGGGGGGGGGGAAACACCAACAAAGTAATTTTTCAAGTGCTGATTACTGGGTTTTATTTCAGTCTTTCAGATTCAGCACATTGTACAGATTGCATTTGTTTACAAACTGTGCAGGCCCACAGGTCGTGTGCAACTTCACAGAAAACCAGGAATGCTCCAAGGGGTGCAAAATTGTTTGTAGATCATCACACTCATCCCAGAAGGCCTCACCCCGGTGACAATTCCATGCATGAGCTGAACACAACACAAATTTCTGCAGTGGCAGAAGGCAGAGAACACCATACTGTGCAGGCAAAAAGTTCCCACAACTGCAGCTCAGGTGTCGGGATCATTGCTGGAAGCCACGAGCCTACAACCCCTCCACG
>NW_026623995.1:203205-210826 GCF_030028575.1 Malurus melanocephalus | reverse complement strand
GCGAGCTGCGGGTTTTGCTGACACAGCACATCGTTTCAATTGAAAACAAGAAATAGAACGAGCACTTTGAGAAACCTGACACGAGCTGTTACCTTTAGAAATCAAAACTTGACAAAATAAAGGCCAGCATACATATCATCTTTTTTTTTTTTTTTTTAATGAAATATTGTTAGATGCTGTTGGAGACACAGGTGATCAGCAAGTCCTTCTGAAGAAACATCTGTTAAACAGAGGAGAGGGAGATGGAGAAGGTGCCATTTTTCCATCACTATAGAAAACACCTAATGCACCGTAAACAGAGCAAGTCATGCGGTAAAACATGAAGAAGCTCTTTTTTAAATCATCTGAATAGAAATTTAATATCTTTGCATTTGCTAAGTAAAGGCAACTTGGCCAAGCAACCAGATACACAAAGCCTTGTGCATTTGTTCTGCCTTTGTGGCTACTGAACAAAGCTTCTAAGTCACAAGCATTAAGGTTGGTATTTATTAAGCAGTTGCACACGAGGACTCATTAGGAATATTAGGGTATCCAAACACATGTGGAAACTTGAGAAATCACGTAGCCATATATACAGTATGATCAAAAAAAAAAAAAAAAGTCCATGTGCATTTCCAATAGTTTTTTCTACTTGATTCTGAGGTCCAGCATTCAAAATCAACTGCCCAGGCCCCTCTGTGAAGTGCTGAGCAGGAGCAGTACAGTCCCAGGTCACATTGTGAGCAGTGAACTGCTCTGATTTGGGGGGTTTGATTTGCTGCAGAGAGCCTTTGCTGCCAAACCTGCCCACAGTTCCTGAGCTGCACCAGAGCTGTGCAAAGAACAGGGGAACATTAAAAAAAAAAAAACCCAGCCATAACAAAGCWGGAGACATTTGAAATTTGATGGTTCTAAGTGTTATATTGGTGCTGTCTGCCAGCTTCCAGGAGTCCACAGGACTTGGCCCTGGCTCTTTTTAAAGCATGGTTTCAGAAGTTGAGAGCACTGTTCCTGTAATCAGCACGCTTTGGTTTTCTCCTTCTTTTCTGCTCTCTGTCAAACATCAATGTGGCATAAATGAAGCRAAATTCTAGCCTGAAAGAATGAAAACCAATTTTCTAGACAGAACAGAGTAGCAATAAAAAGGCTTGTATCCAACATACCAGCAGAGCTCTCATACTGCAACAGCAAGACAGTGCTCCACCAGATTTTTTGGCACTGCTGTTTGCACCACTGCAAGCACTACAGCAGGAAAAAATCTTCCAAGAAACCTGCAAAATGTACAGGCACCCAAGGGATAAAGGCTGAACCAGATCTGCAGATCTTCAGGAGGCAGCAAAAACTTCTAATGCTCAGCATTCTATAACATATTAGAAACCCATTTATGGGACAGTTATAGAATTCGTTTTGCAGACAACTAGAAAATCTTCCTTTTGGGCAAAAAATAAAATAGGACCTCAGCTGCAGACCAAGYTATGAAATTCTGATCAGAATACCAGTATGAAGAATCTTTCAGAGACACAGATCAGATTTGGCCTCCAGATCAAACGGCTCCTGCAGATGGCATTTCATAGGCAAATGTGATGTTCTGTGCTAAAATCCTTCACAATTTGAGCTTTAAATAAAGTTTACCCTAAARTACTTTGTTGTCACCATTGTAGTCCTTCTCTGTTGCCACATTCAAAAATTTTATGCCTGACTGCAGCAGCTCTGAGAAGAAAAAGGCAGATGGGCCATTTCCCAAGACATTTGCCTGGCACAGGGACTCCTAAATTCAAGCTCCTGCTCCAAGATGGGTACCTGGAAGAAGCATTATCTCTTTTAATGATTTGAGCAGCTCTGCATAGTACATCTTCACTTAGCAAGGTACTTGTAGAGGGCACCTCTTCACCTCTACCACTTGCATATATATCCTCATACTCTTGCCACTTTTCTTTAATCACTCCATTTTCACTGAATGTTTCTATCCCCTCTTTCTTTTTATCATTAAATTAAGAGCTCTCAAGAAAGAATTCTCCTTAGTCAGGGATCCTGACAGATTGGGTTGTTGATATGGATTCCTAACAAACATAGATAATAAAGTATTCCTTAATGGAACATAAGTTGGCTTTATCTATCATCAYGCTGCCATATGCAGCTGCATTGTTSCAGTATTTCAAATGCTCTGGGCCAAATACAAGGAGCTAACTGGTGCCTGTGTGTGCCTTTGATACCCACACACACAGACAATGCAGAGGGAAGGCGACATTAAATGTTTTACAGATGGGAAGTGAGGTTCACAGAAGCCAGRAGACAATCCCAGAGGATCTGAGGCACCACAGAGAGCTGGTTTCCACACCTCAGGCTAATTAATGATGTAAGCAAAAGACCCTCTTTCCAYGCCAGCAGGAACATGACATTGTGCATTCTGGCAGTTATGCATTTTGTTTCCGGTGAGGAAATGCAAATTCCCAGTAAAATACATGACCTTTCCTTCCATATTTGTGAATCAGATTTTATGTACCTTTTTTATGAATAGGATTCTATTCACATTCTGACTCATAGATACAGCTTTCCTTTGATATCTTCTTTATTTGTTTTTTAAGGCCATAACCTGTTCTCCAGAAAGCTGATGCATATACACACCCACATTTATAYATGTGGCTGCAAACACATATATAAATAAACACACTCATGTTACAAATGGAACAGATGTATGTATCATATGGAGCAAATGTAAATGAACATAGAGTTTTGACTTGTCTCCCACTTTGTTTGCCAGTAGGGAATTACTGRCACATAGCAGTTTCATGACTTGAAAGATGAGATCATGATGCTGCTATTTCTGCCCTTGCAAGGAGAGTGCAGGTGTTTCAAAGCATTTATGAAATTGCATGATTGACTCATATAGAAATCTATTGACAATAAGTTGAACCTTTCTAGCTAGGCTGTAAAAGATTTGATTATAGCAACAATAGTAACCGTCATGAATGTCATAAATCTTAAGAGAAAGGACACATATGTCACATATAATGCATGAAAAAGTTGTCCTTTTATCATGGATAACTTACCATTGTGTAGATACTCTGCTGATCAGCTCCTGCATTATTTGAATAAGTATCTGATGTCTTGTTTTCTTTCAAGGAGGCAGGTGCAGGATGAAGCAGGAAGCCTGCCAAGATAGATGATAAATTGCCACTTGGTGCTGGGGACCAGTGCTTAACATTAATGCAATGCTGCCAGGAATTAAGCAGTAGAGTAATAAGAAACCAGGAAGAAAATAACTTCTCATCCCCATTAAACAGATTGGCTCCATTTTCTTGCTCCATTATAATTTCTAGTACATCTAAAACAAAACATTGTCATTGTCTCATTACAAGCAAAACATAATAGGATCAGAAAACATCCTATGACTGACAAGCCATGGWACTGTATAATAAGGGTACCAGTTGCTTTTCTGCTAGGGGAATAATCTTGAAGCTAACAAGTTCGAATAAAATTATAAAGAAAAATGATTGCAGAAGAATTATAGAATAACTATAAAGAAAAAGAATWATGGCCTAGATTTTGAAATCCCTACCCACTTTGGCAAGTTTTACTCCCTGGCCGAGCAGGCTGATTCAGTTAGTAGATTATGGTATAGTCAGAAGTGGCAGAGGGTCCAGAATGCCCAAAGTTTCCTTGTCTACTGTTATCCCTTACTAAACTGAATTTGGACAAATGTGAGATAAATTTAAAAATAATTTAATGTGATKAGTTATGTGAGAAACAAAGAGAAGCCTTATGGCAAAACTGAAATTGGGTACCTACAGGTGAGTAAACTATTGCACAAAATGCAGATTGAGTGAGAAGCTTGTCATTCCTGCTGACCAAAAATAAAGAAAATGTCTCTTGAAAAATAGGTTCTTAGACACATTAGACTTTCCACTTTCCTAAGCCARCAAATAAAACTAAAACAAATACATGTTTTATTTCTCCTTTATATCTACAATATAAGGTGTGGGGAAAATATAAGTGTGTAGACACTCTATATCCTAAAAACTTTGACTTCTGAGGCAGCTAAGGGCAAAGAGAAGCAGTGATGTTCTGCTGGCATTTTGCTTCTCAGGAACAAAACTCAAGGATGATCTTTGCAGGTTGAAGTAATCATTCTGTTAGATGCCTGGTTTATTGGTCTGGGCAGTGTGAAGAATCAGGTATATATATATATATATATATATATATATATAACCAGAGACTCTTTCTCCCCTGAAAGCAATTAAAAAATAAATATAGATATTACTTTGGGACATCCAACCCCAATTTTATCAAAATCAGTAGGTACTAAAGAAACCCACATTAGTATTTTACTGGAAAGCTTACACATATAACTTAACTAAAGCTTTTTYCAACATTCATCCATCAGAAAAATTAAAGTTAAAAAGAACAACAGATGATGAATGYCATTCCTCTTCCTGCACCATAATAACTTACAGTAATCTCTGTATATTGAAATTGGGCCATGAGTGAAATATTTCATCATCAGAAATTTTCATCTTAATATGGCAAACCTACCTTAAACCTATTAAGGTGAAAACCATTTAAGAAACTTTTTTTTTTTTTTTAAATCTTGCACAAGAGCTATATTCTCATTTGTATGATGTCCAGAAAAGTGAATGATGTTCAGAATGGAGGCTGAAAAGCTGTGTGCTGTTTAATCTCATCTGTGTTTCCTCCAGAAATATGCATCATGGCACTAAAACAATGCTGGGACAGAGAAAGATTGCTAACACTTAGGTGGTAGTTTTTCAGGTTGTACATCACTCTGAAACAATTCATTAGCAAGTGCAGATTATGTCCTAGTTTTACTTGTTACGTGTGCAGTGTGTCTCTGCCTCAGTTTATTTTACCAAAGTAAATTCCGTCACTGCAGATTGTGACTCTGTCAAGATTAGTTCAGTTTCYCCCACAGTGTACATAATAGGAAAGCAAAAACTCTCAAATGACATCTCAAGACAGTATGGTACAATTTAGAGAAGGGAGAGAGTCAGGCTGTAGCAAATCTGAGGAAAATTGTGTCTGAAATGAATGCAATGAACTGATTCTGGGAACAGTGATGGTACCACAAAAGAGCYAACTCATCACCACAGGAGAAGCACATAATAATAATAACCAAATTCCTTTCTCACATTTGTGACAAAATCAGTATGATTTTGGGGAACATACTGTTTTTCTAAAATCAATATTTTGTAAAAGGGAAATACATCAAAATAGGAAACCTAAATAAAAAGAGCAACATCATTCAGAAACATTTCAGAAACYATAGAAATCCTGCATAAAATATTTCAGTAGGATTCAAAGAAACCTTGCTTACACCCTTGTGCATCACCTCTTTCAATTTGTCCTTAAATTCCTACACGAGGGAAATCCCCATAAAAGAAAAATCTCAGTGGTTAAACATCATCATTATGAGAGAGTGGGATGGGATGGGATGGGATGGGATGGGATGGGATGGGATGGGATAGAATAGAATAGAATAGAATAGAATAGAATAGAATAGAATAGAATAGAATAGAATAGAATAGAATAGAATAGAATAGAATAGAATAGAATAGAANTAGAATAGAATAGAATAGAATAGAATAGAATAGAATAGAATAGAATAGAATAGAATAGAATAGAATAGAATAGAATAGAATAGAATAGAATAGAACAGAATAGAATATTTTCAGCTGAAAGAGACTTACAACTATCATCAATTGCCTGACTCAGCAATAGTTTCCTTCCCATCCCATGAGCCTGGAATGTTTCCTGAATTTCAAACAGGGAAACAGTACTATTTCACATGTTCTGCCACTCTAAGAAAGTCTGCATCAATCTGATGTTATTTTGCCAGACAGGTGAAATGATTCCTGTGACAAAGGCAAGCCCATGGCCTTCTTGCCAACTTTGTGATCCAAACTTTAACTAATTGGTGGAAAGRTTCAGAGTTGATGTTGAATGTTTTTTCATCAGTGGATTCCTCACAGATTATTCCACATTGAACACTYCTAGGATAATGGAAAATGCTATCAGGTGACAGGTGCATCTTTTAGTGAGAGCTCAAGAGTCCAATTGGTTACCAGGAGAGCAGGCACAGCTTTTCTCCGTGGTGGGAACACTCAGCTCGGCCTTAGCCAGCCTTGGGGTGAGGTTCATATTGCACTCCCTGCCAGGATTAACGTGGGAATTAGCACAGCCAGCTCCCAGATGAGCAGCATTATGCTCTCCAATTTGCATAGGCTCCCCATGCTGGCAGCACGATTCCAGCCCTGACAGGAGGAGCCGATGTGTTTGGAGCAGAAGGTACAGGGCTCTATCTCCAGTGACAACCATGACGTCTACATGGCAAGGGCAGGCAGAACATTTGACAACCATGAAGTTTGGATAGCCTGTGAATTGTTACAGTGGACATATTTTGAGACGTCAGCAGCCTGTGAGAACTCTGTGCATATTTTTCTACTGGACCTGATCAAAAGAGCAACCACCTTCATTTTGTCTATGAGGACCCTATAGAAATTTCAGATACTGATCAAGTAATAAATACCCATCTTCCTGATGACCATAACAAGGACTCTGCCATGTTACACTAGAACTCCTGTGAAAAAGGCGTGGGTTCCCCTTCAATCCATTCAGCYAGGCAATGTCCTCAAGCAGTGAAAGGGAAACCATAAAACTGAATGTGATGCACATCATCCCCAGAAATTCATGCYCTGTGAGTCCCTTGGCAAAATTCTCCCAGCTTCAGAAATGCTCTACTTTGCAAAAGAGCCCGAAGCAATGTAACRTTGGATCTGCTTGGTTCTTCCTGGAACAATGTCAGATCCCTGGAGACCAGAGCTTCCCATGACACACCCCAATTAGAGATGGTGTCAGTAAACAGGCTTCTTGTTAACACCATCCAACAATCTTCATGAGAACCTGTKTGTAGCTGCCCACAGACAACTACAATAGATAATTAYTAAAAGTTTAGAAATTTCTGTTGTWGTGRATGTATTTTCTACTGTCTAGAGAAAAGGAGTTTCAGCCAGTTATCAGTCTGACAACTAAATAAATCTACAACCAGAGACTTGTGGTAACAGGTGAGCACAGAACAGAGACTGTGTTTTCAGCTAAGAAGAATAGTTCATAGAATAGATTTTGAATCTTGTTTGCATGACTGATTTACAAAAGTAAGGGTTGCAATGTAGCCAGGGATTACTTGGAGAAAAAGTAACTGTAGAGATTGAAAATTTCAGCATTCCCAAAAAAGCACTTTTGCAGTCAAGTATAATGATAATGAGCACCCTTCTATGGCAGCAGAGTGAATTTCAAACAATGTTCCAGCCATCTATTTCAGATCCATGATCTCAAATGCTTAAGTACTGCTGTAGGACCCTTTGCAGCTCTGAGGCATCTACTGGTAAAGAGATAAATATAGTTATTCACTGCTTGGCTTATCATAAGCATCAGTCAAAAGCTTCCCATAAATGTTATCATTTAGATGTAATTATATTTTTTTTCAATGCAAGATTACACACTATATACCATAATAACACACACAATTTTAAAATTGTCTTGTAGGATAAAATGCTAGAGTGAGACACTCTCCCTCTAAATGTGAAAACCACAGTTTGATAGGTTCCTGCTATTTTCAGAAACCAGG
>NW_026623995.1:196334-203049 GCF_030028575.1 Malurus melanocephalus | reverse complement strand
AAATATTTTAAACACATATTCCATGAGCTATTAAACTGAGTTCTCACATGTTCTGCAAGGATTCATAAAGCAGCACTTTCCGAGTCACCTCTGCCTGTTACAGTAAATTATGTTGTCCATTCCTCTGTTTGATTGGCAGCCTTTAAATGTCTCTTCCCCATTCAGTTTGTGCCATGTGAAGCAACTGCAAAAGAAGATCTTGTTTTCAATTTTTCAGGGTCAGATTGTCTTTCAGTAACACGGATGTCATTCATGACACAATGAATGAGAGTCATACCCAGGCCACCAAAAGAAGGGATGTTAACCCTGAAAATAAAAAGAAAAYATCAAAGGTAATAGTAAAAAAAGTCTGTTTAAGTGAAAAACARGCAGGAAAGCAGGCAGGCAGAAGCAGGGACTGAAGCAGAAAGATAGCACCAGGCACAAATCCCAGTATCTTCTCTGCATGAGCGGTTTACCAGTGCTCCTATTTACGACAAAGTCATTCACAGCAGGACTAAAAACCCCCAGAGCTGACACYTCAAAAACATTGACCACAAACATAGAACATGCTCTACATACTCCAAATCAATTAATCTGCCTGCTTAAGAAATATTTTCTGCAGTAACTGCAAGACTATCAAGAAAGAAATAAAACATCCATACTAGAAGCAAGACAAAACATATTATAATATCAAAACTTTAGCTTGGAGTTCTTCTTTTCCTCTCAAACCAGTCTTAATTATGTGGAGGGACTACAGTTTGTTTTCACCTAGGCCAGTGCTTAGATGAACAAAGCTAAATATTTACTACTCTGAAACAACATTTTTTACCCAAGCATAGTTCATTGCAGGTAGAGATGAGATTTTAACATGATTTTACTTGAGATTGTGCTTTTGTGCATYTTTGCCAGCTCTTTCTCTATTGCCATTATGATTTCCTGAGTTATAAGTGTCAAAAGTTATCRTTATCATGATCAAAAGTTTGGGGAGAGAGGTTTCAGTCATGGTCACTCCGCCATCCCATCTGGGTCAGCTACATATATGCAAAGAGCCATTAAAAAAAGTTAGAGAGGGACAGAGAAAAAGAGGATGGAAGGCTTCACCACACTAAAYGAAAAGCAAACAATATGCACATCAGCATCCTAAGGAGATGTACCACTCTGCTGGGAAAAACCAAGACAAAAGAATTATCTGACACAACAGTTCAAAGCATATTGCACCTGTCAAAACGTCTGTCATCTTCTATAGAAATGCACCATTCTAAAAGAAAAAAGGGAAACTCTAGCAAAGTCACTCAGAAACAACAGACCACTTTGTCTCCTTCCTTCCAGCCAACTCCTCCATCTGAAAGCCATTTAACTCAATGCTAAAGATTGCCTGGAAGGACCAGACAATAGGAAGGTCTCTTTCATTGTCAAGGACAGTTACACTTTGAAGATGATGCTCAAAAGGGGTTAAAATGGGTCAACAAGCAATTGTTGGGTCTATCCAAGGAAATGTGAACAGAACATTGTTAAAGTCACACACACAAAAAAATTCTAAAAGAGCACATCTTTAAGCTGGGGAGTATGGGGGCACACACAAAATGCTGATGTAATGTCAGATAAAAAAGCCCCATCAGTATAAATGGTTAAACAAAATTTCAGTAGATGGGTCAGTTCTTAGCAACACGCATCCAAAGCCCAGTAAAGGCAAGAGACATACAAATTGACTAACAAAGGGGAAAACAACTGCAACTCTGACAGAATTCCATGTCATTTCTCCATAACTTTTCATTTGTCTGCTTCCAATCTTCACAACATGCCCTTGGGAATCGCAGTGTGTTGCACTGCTAGATGCAATGGGTACATCTTAAGTACTGAAATGGACTTATTTATATATAACAGCTATTTAGAAGGAAAAAATGTGGAGAATGCTTTCTGGCAAATTATCTAAATCAAAACTTACACAGCCTACTGAAACCTCGTTGAGTGTGAGTGTTCTCTTCTTGCTTACATGAAACACAGAAGTAGCCATTTTACAAAACTTCTAGACTTAATTTATACAAATCTAATTCCTAAGGTAAATCTTYCATGAAGTAAAGGATTTGTCTAAAGCCACTTATTTATCCAAATCCCATTCTTATTTTATTATTAGAAGTCTAATTCTTCTGCTAATCAAATTTTGGCTTGTTTTTTGATTCTTAAATGCAACATTGCATAGGAATATAGGCACCAAGCCTGGAAAAGCCTCAGTTCAGCAGAACTTGTCATGAAGCATATTCATCTGCATCTGCACTTGTAGCAAAGGGACATTCCATTATGAGCAGCTTCAGACAGGAAAAATGTCTGAAATTTCAGTTCTGTTGAAGGAAGTGGCAAAAGTTCCAACAACTCCACAGCAGGCAAGGAGACAGTTCTGCTTTCACAAATTTATATTGTGGCACCCAAATATTCCCCCAGCACTCGAGATGAGGCCACCCCAGTGCAGAGCAGAGCAGAGCAGAGCAGGACCATCCCCTCCCTTGATCAGCTCTCAGTGCTCTACCTCAGCTTTGCTGCACCACTGGACCATTTCTTCAAGACTGAGAAATAATGAACATAACACTATTAATCATTATTGCCACTCACATTAAAAAGAGCAACTTCAATCACCTATAATTTGGATAATGTTTTTTTTTCCCTTGTCAAGCCACCTATTCCTAARATCCTAATCAAAGCTCAACATTTTCAAGACTTTGCAAAGTCATTTTTTGCCATAAAATCTATTTCAACTGTCRTTTTGGGGCAAATGAAAAAGATTTGTGATACTGAATGTGGAGAGACATCACTAATAGAACCATAAATTGAATAAACTGAAAATTCAGTATCAARTAAAAAGATTTTTCATGACAAATGTGGGTTTGAGTTTGTTATGCTTKATTTATATTTCCCTGTGATTGATAGCACTCTGTAGATAACACAAAAATGCTGGGTCAATTTTTCTGCTGGCTCTCTGTGAAAGGCAGCTGACAAGCAGCAAATTTGTATTTTTTTCCCCACTTAGCTGAAATAATGTGTTTATCATGTGTGTCTATACAGTGTTAAGACAGATATATTCTCCAACATTGACCATTCTCTTGTGTTCATGCATGAACACGTGAAACCAAGAAGACCAAACCTCAGATCAGGAGAAGACAATAATTTGTGATTTTAGAAAAGCAATTAAAGTCCATGAATAATAACTAGCWGTGGATCAGAAGGAACAGCTAACAAAAAACACAGTTGCAAGTTTTCAGAAACAAAATGTTTGCAGGCAGTAAATATATTAAAAAATATGAAGTCTTTTATTAATTACTAAAGAGTAAAAGTGATAAGTCCACCTGATTATGTAACTGTAATGAATCATTTAGCCAACTAGTGTTTTTCAGGTACACTTCCGAGGATGACAAATTTTTTAAAAAGGGCCCTTTGGATAGTTTTTCCAGTGTTTTCATAAGATATCGGGGGGTTCCTCACTAAAAAAAGCCTGTTTTATCTGATCTCAAGAGTGTRTTCCTGACTGGCACAATGCAACTCAATTCTGTCACTAGAATCACAAATACAACTTTGTTCTCCTTTCATGCGCCACCACAAATTTTATTAGATAAATTCATATTTCAGGATTTTTTAGGATTTTTTTTTTTTTTTTTGTTTCTGTCTACCAAAGAGAACAAGGACTCACACAGAGTGTCTTCCTTGTCTTTCCAAATAATTMAAGCTAGGTCCAAAAGGCAGCAGGGCCAGGTGCACACGCCAAAGTCCTGCCAGCCAAGCCCTGCAGCAGGGCATGAAAAACACACAAAGAGCAGATGAGGAGCAGCAGCCAAGCTCTGGCTGAGTTTCATGTGGCTCCTGTCCATGAGGAGAGCTCTGGCCACCAGCCTGGCCAGCTCAGGAGAGTGAGCCCCACACTGCTGGAGCATCAGCAGCACCTCCTTGGGGATCATCTGTCAGATGCATTCAAACTGACAGYGACTAAATATGAACTCAGAAAATATTTTAGCCATGGAACTGAGCAAGGAGGCAGTAAATACTTGTGGTYCCTTGGGGATTAATGACTCTGCTCAGAGACTCACATGACAGAGCCAGGATAGCCACCTCAAGTATCAGTGGAACTCCAGCATGGGCTACTGGCCTAAACGCTGACTAGGACAGATTTTATGGTGCATTTCTGAAGCTGATGGCATTAAAGCAAGCTCATACTCACTCATGCTCTGTGCAGCCAGGGGAATTGTGGTTAAATGTCTTCTTCCTCCTGAGAGCAGAGACCTCAGCAGGGTACAGCTTCTGTCCCTGTGTAGGAAAGGCTGAGACACATCAAGTCATGTCTTCCCTCCAGCAGATAATACTCACACCCAGCACAGTGTCACCKGCAAACTGACYAAAGGGACATTTGATCCCCTCATCCRGATSKTTGATAAAGACATTAAGCAGGACTGAACCCTAAGGAACAGCACTGCTCATATAAATCCAGCTGGATCTAAATCCAGCTACCACCCYTCTCTGGGCCTGGCCATTCAGCCACTTTTCCACACAGTGAACAATGCCCCCATCTGAGCCATAAGTACCCAGTTTCTTCAGGATAATTCAGTGGGAAACAGTGGCAAGGTAGACYRAAGTTGAGGCAGACAACAYSCACAGCCTTTCCCTATCAGCTGCCAYAGGAGATGAGGTTGGTCAAGSAGGACGTGCCTSTCACAACCCCACGCTGGCTTTGGTCCCTGGGTGTCCTGGACGTGCTCTTTGATGGCACTCAGGATGATCTGGAGTCAGCTCAGTTCCTGTAGTTCCCCAAATCCTCCTGGCAGCTTTTCTCGTAGATTGGCATCACACCAGCTAACCAGTGATGGTTCTGGGATCTCCCCAGTTAGTCAGGATTGTTGGTAAATGATGGGCACTGGCTTGGTGATCTCCTCCTCAGGTGAATTCCTCAGTGCCCCAGTGTGGACTCCATCCAGCCCCATGTGTGTGTCTAAGTGCTTTAGAGGCCACTGACCCTTTCCCCCTCATAGAAMCACAGATGATGCTAAATTGGAAGGGACCAGCAGTGATCATAAAGTCCATCTCCTTGCCCTCCACAGGACACCCCAAGAATCCCACCATGTTCCTGAGATCATTGTCCAAAACACTTTTTGAACTCTGTCAGGCTTGGTGCTGCGACCGCTTCCCTGGGCAGCACTCTGGGTGAAGAACCTTCTCCTGATATCAACCTAAACCTCCCCTGACACAATTTCAGTCCATTCACGGGTCACAAGAATGAAGAGATTGGTGTCTGCCCCTCCTCTTTCTCCTCACAAGGATGTTGTAGGCAACATTGAGGCATCTGCTCGCTCTCCTCCTCTCCAGGCTGAACAGTCCAAGTGTCCTCAGCTGCTCCTCACACGGCTTCCCCTCCACACCTTCACCACACTCTCTAATCAATTTTTATATCGAATAAATTTTATAGAAATGCTTTTTATATTGTGGTGCCCAAAACTGCACACAATGCTCAAGGTGAAACCACACCAGGGCRAGCAGAGCRGGACAATCACCTGCTTTTGATGCCTTAGGATTTTAGCTTCTCTATTTTTCATGTATCTGTATTCCTGTAATTCTTTAGTGTATAAYTCTTCACTCCATAGACAGTGCTAAACTAMTGTTCTCCCATTTTTAGACAAAACAATTCCTCTSCAGCCCCAAACTCARGGACACCTCCCTGTGCCMGGCCCCAAGAGATGGAAACAACAGAGAATTGRAGGGAGCCAACTTGGAGAAAATTACTTCATTATCTGGAACTGGAATTGTAGGATTCAGCCCCGAYRTGCAAATGGAYAAAATTGATAAARCATTTGCCATTGTCCACTTTAGGTGTAGCCCCTGGGTGGGCTGAGACCGTCCTGAATGTACCTGAAGGCTTTCAGTAAACAGAGTTTCTTTTTATCCTCTTAATTTTGTCCACCCTGTTTTAGATAAAAAGATTAAATATTTATTTCTATGATCCTGAAAAAACAAGTTAAAGTGTCTCTTTTGTCTCTAAGCTGAAATGTGATAACTAAGCAAAAACCTCGCAGTAGAAACCATTTTTTTTTTTTTTAATACAGATAGCACCCAACAGCTTTGGTGCCACAGAGAAAAARAAAGGCACAGAAATGTGGGGTTTGACATTTTTCCCCAGAGCCCAATTAAAATAAGCAAAGTAAAATGCACAGGAATAAAATACGTCTAGCAAATATGTTTCTCCTAGCTTGATTTGCTACACACTACTGCACCACTGAAATGGGAATATTATCAAMAAATTATACTTCATATTAAGGACAGATGAAATGTATTGTTAATATGTGCTATATAAGGCATAATGAATCACAGACAGTCTCCAATTAAAGTTTTTTCCAGAATAAATAGTCATTATGGTCTAGATTAATAGATATTATGGCCAGAGGGGACTACTGTGATCATCTTTGACCATTGTTATCATTGCTTTTCAGTGCATAAATCAATTGTTAAAAAACCTTGCTTTAGACATAATTTAATTATGAGTTATGCAACAAAACACAAAGGAGGTTCACTGAAATAGCCTATAATTAAGTCAAATTACTTTCCTCCCCTTCATTCCATCATTATTAAGATTTGTTCTTCCTGCAGTTCGTGAAATTTAGTAGCATTTACAACACTGAAGTTCCAAGTAGTACAGTTATTCAAGAAAAAGCAACATTTATGTAAAGAATCAGGAATGCCTGCTCAGGAAAGAAGGGTTCAC
>NW_026623995.1:140094-196306 GCF_030028575.1 Malurus melanocephalus | reverse complement strand
AAAAAAAAAAAGCAAAGCGGCACGCGATATACCAGATTCCTATTGTGAGGCACAAATTCTTCACAACACTGGGAGACATTGCAGAACAAAAATACTATTAGAACAGTTTCAAAGGAAACATTTTTGGCTAGGATAGAGACTTTTGACATTATTTATTAGGTTCAAAAATGCTTAACAAAGGCCTAACAATAGTCCTGTGGAAACCACTACATCTGAGGCACTTTCTGTTGTTATGTGCAGGCATTGATTTGAAGATGGCCAGCATTAGTAGAACAATTCCCTCACAGCAGTCAATGCAAGTGAGCATTCATACACACACAAGCAAAAGCCTGTGAACAAACCATATGGAAACAAGAAAAAAAGTAAACATTTATTAACCTCTTTGTGGGAAGATGGGTGGAAAAACAGGCCAGCAGCGAAGGAGACGGTCATGCCAAATTTCTGCAAAAGAAGGTGTTTGCCCCGAGCTTTTTTTTTTTTTTTTTTTTTTTTTTTTTTGTGGAATATGAAAAAGGCTGGAGAATATCTTCAGTGCCATGGTAACTGGGGGCTTCTGGGGCTGCCAGCAGTGCCACCACCCTCGGCCACCCAGACACACACAGATTATTTGGGGTGCAGGTTGGCAAGTTTGGATGCTGTTCCTGCCCCTTCCTCACCCGTGGCTGAGGCAGACRTGGAAAAAGCTGAGCAAATTTGTAGGAAAATAAACATAACTGAGGATTTAATTCAGCAACTAGGACATACTGACACACACCCACAAAGGAACAGAAAGGCTTATTAATCTCACTGAAGGAATGCAGAAAGGGATGCACATAAAACCTGAGCAAATGGTGTGGGCAGGAGGTTTGTGAGTGGTGGAAGCAGGAGAAAATGCACCTGCAGACCACCTGACACAAAGAAAGACCATCTTCCTGCCATAGTGGGGTCATCCATCCTCACCTGAAGGTGGATATACTGAGACAGTGACCAAAACATCCTTTGMCTCATAAGGTCACTGGGACCTGAACATCTTATGCCGTTAAACAGCCAGATTAACATTTCACAATTAAACTGTTGAGGGTTTGAGCTCAGTTCTTCTTTTGCMTTAACCTCAATATAAGCTTCCTTATGAGAGAAATTTTCATTTTCCAGTGTAGTCAGTATTTAAATTGACGTTGGAGGAAAGGGAGAGGAGCTCCAAGCTCTGGAAAATGCACTCTAAGGATTTATTGTATTTAAAATGTCACAAATGGGGTTACTGGTTTCTGAAACATGCCACAGAAGATTAGCTGATATTAAGAAATCTCAAGCTCACCTCTACTCTCACCAAACCACAGCCTCCTGAAGCTTTTCAGCARCATTTTCATCCATGCCTGGGTTGGCCCACAGGATGGAAGGAGATTTGGGTCCTTCCTTGTCCTCAGCCTCGTAGGGAGGACAGAAAAACTCTAAACTCTAAACAGAAACAGATGAAGGAAAAAACTCAGAAATTACACAGTGGAGCAACGACCACCAAGTTAAAGTTAGTAACCCATCACGTATCTTTCCATTTACATGAAAACACTGCCTTTCCAGTATCCAGAAGCCCCTGAACTTCTAAATGCCAAGAGGTGATTTCTGAGTGTTGGGAGACAGAAATGCTGCCTGCTTCAATCCAGCAGCTCAGAATGTTTCAGATTAGCTCATGTACCCACACAGCTACCCTYACTTAATAATCAGGTTGTGTGCAGRAACCCTGAAGATCCAGACAGAATCACAGATTACATATGAGCTTCATTTCATTTTCCTCCTCCTCATTTAGGCCATTTGCTGACAACACTTTGCCTCCCCACCCAGTCTGTCTCTTTTTCTATTTGTTTTTTAATTTTGCATGAGTTCAGCATTTCTAGCCTGATCAAAACAGTAAACTGTCCAACTTACTTTAACTCCTTTCTGAGAATGGGAAGATTTCTAGCAGTGCACACTCCTGTTTCCTGTGCACTAGACCTTGACAAGCAACGGCTGAATATTTTCCCACACCACCTCAAGCCTGACTGGGAGGGAAATGTTTTTGTATGGACAGTTTATTATGTTAAACATATATAAATTATATTACTAGAGAGGTGGGCTAAAAACAGTGCTTAAAAAAAAAAAAAAAAAGACATAGCAAACACAGAATTTATAATAACCAGTATGTGCACAAAGAACTGCAGAAAAGTTCCTGAATGCATTCAACAGTCCAAAATTTCTGGGCATATCTCACTGCATTGCCTTCAATTACAATGATTAAGGATTCCCATTCCTGTAGTAAATAACCTCTTGATTAGGAAAGTATTGCCTCTGAAGGCAGTTCAAACACATGTTTTTAACCCTGACTTCATTTAAAGTCAAGTCCAAGATTAGATTTAAAACACCTTTTCTTTTGAATGACAGCTTATTTTAGCAGATCACCTAAATGTATTTGTGTGATKATTACATTACAATGCATATAAGAATAGTAATTTGTATTGAATTACAATATTCTAACTATGGAATCACATCATATCCTGCATTGGAAGGAACTCACAAKGATCATTGAAGTCCTCCAAGCACTGCACAGGACAACCCCAGCAATCACTCCATGATCAGTGTSATATAATATTCTATTATATTACAATACAATAAAATATACTACCATATATTACATTAAAATATACATAAAATAATAATTTAATGAAAGTTATAGAAATAATTTGACTTAAACTATTAAAATGCTATTTTGGTGATTTTAATTATAACAAGAGAGTATGTCTCTTGCTGTATATTTTAGCGTCAGGTGAATTTTGAAGTTTTTAACATTTTAATAAATTGTTTACTGCCYGTACAAATTAGTTTCAAGTGTTATTGAACATGATGATAATTTTTAAAAATAATGTAAAAAGATATGTAATTTCTTTTGAGTAGTCTAGAAGGCTTTGGCCACATGGTGTATGTAAAAAAAAAAAAATTGAAACCAGTAAATATTTATTATAATAATAACAACAATAATCTAAATGTAGGGATACCAGAATTTAAAAAATCAGTAGGACAGTGGGTCCAAAGAATCAGAGTTTTGGTCAGAGATTGAAGTCATCAGTTTACGTGCAATTCAAGAGCAAGAGTATTTCACTCAAGAGTATTTCATTCATGGCAAGAGTATTTCCCAAGAGCTTCTACAAGACCGTAGTAGAAGCATTAAGAAAAAAAAATAGTAATAACAGCTCTTACAAGGAACTTCTTACCCTTACATCTCCTGAAAGGAACATATACAATGGATTTGACATTAAAATTRCACCATTAGTTGCTCCATCACTCATTAAGCTCAGTCAGGTTTAAAATACTGTTCTGGTGATGTCAAACCAAAAAGAAAATGGAATGTCATAGCCCAAGAAGTGTGCAAACAGAAAAATGGAAACCCTTAGGAAAGTTTGAAGCATATTAAGGGTTAGGAGATGACAAGGACCTCGCTTGAGTCTGTTATTTGAGGATTGCTGCAGAAAAGGAAGTTCAAATCCTGGTTTTGCCAGCAAGCACCTGGGAAGTGGTCAGCAAAATAAATGTGACAGCCCTATTCTTATCCCAAAATGAAGCAGTATGTAAAGAGTGAAAATAACCATCTATGCTTGATTAATTAGGTTTGTAAGTATTCTTCAAGAACYAAACAATATTTCTAAAGCTTTCAATAGTTCAAAGATTGCCCT
Source organism: Malurus melanocephalus (assembly GCF_030028575.1). Lineage (NCBI taxonomy): Eukaryota > Metazoa > Chordata > Aves > Passeriformes > Maluridae > Malurus > Malurus melanocephalus. Next base: position 192,629 of record NW_026623995.1, on the reverse strand, counting down.
ATGGCCGCCTGGCCAATACATCTTCCAGCACGCRGGGTTTACAAGCATTTTTCTTCCCAATATGTTGTCTGTGTTTGGTGTGCCATTGTTTGAGCACGGGTCTGTTTGGGTCAGCGTGGTTTTCTCCRCATCGCAGCGGTGGTGCTGAGGACAGCACTCACACCATACATCTTCCATGTCATCCCAGTCAAAGGCACACGATGCTCCCCGTGCCCAATCAGGAAGGGTCCAGAATTGGAGCAGGGGGGCACATTATTGGCCAACTCATATTGGCCAACTCAGCTTTCCTGRCGACAGCCATTGTCGCAAAACAACAAAAGCACCGTCCTGAATATGAGCGTGCGGCCGTGTGCTGAGGTCATCTGCATGGCACATCCATCATCTCCCCAAACAGGGGGCAAGATGCTTGAAAAAAAATCTGTCAAAACCTGTTATTTTCAGAGTGGATAGGAGGGCAGTGGCCACTTTGAACAGTCCTTCTCCTCCTCCTCCTCYGAGGCAAATATGCACCAGGGCAGTGCAGAAAGGACACAAGATAATAGATAAAGTCTTCCTAAGTGCTAGTAGGGGGGCAATTTTAATTAGGTTACTCAATTAAAAGAATTAATATAATAATCAGTAATAATTAGGCTGAACAGCAGTTCTTCCTACAAGTTATAGCTCCACAATAGCTCTTGTATTGACTAACTACAGTGCTCTGGTTTTGAGGCTCACTGTTAAAAGCATGTGAAAATCAAAACAAAAAGAATATAAAGCAGGCTAAAATTTTTGACTGATCCTTCAGTAGTCATGAAAATAATGCCAGTGAGGTTACACCAATTAAATGTCAGTCATATCACTTCATATGACATATCAGCAGATGTGTCTCAGTATATGACATTCACAGTCTGACCCTTAGATGGCATGGAAGGGACAAAACTGTTACAATCATTTTTAGAGGTCTCTTTAGTAAAATTAATAGATGGAAGGAAAATTCCATTATCAGTGTTCATTCATTTAGTTAAATTAAATAGTTTGACTCCTTTGTTCAGTGAGCAAATACTGGCTTCCAATCATTTTTTGCCCCACTAAACAGTTAGAAGCCAGAAATATAATTTCTTGGTCACTTTGGTTTTAATAGCTGTTTAATGTACAACAAAATTGTACAGATACACATTCAAAAAGAAAAAATATATCTCAGGTATACACCCACCTGCCAGTCAAATTACACAACCATACAACAGGCTTTCACCCAGGCCACATTAATAAAAATCCAGRTGGAAACCCAAACATCCCACACTATAAATATTCCCAAAGTTATTATAACGATGGGGTCAGACTGTCCATTGACAGCAAATCAGCACTTGTTCAAAAACTGAAGGAGCAGCCAAATAGACAAATGTGCATGGAGAACAAATCTAGGCATAAGTAACTTCCATGTTTGAGCCACAGAACTGATTGCATGTTAAAAGCTGGAATTTGCTTTGGCAGTGAATCCTTTGCTGGGCTTTGTTTAACATTCTCAGAAYAAAAATTAGAGAACTACAAAAAAGAGCCACTATGTTCACCCATCCCAGCTCTCAACATACATCTCCTAATTTTTTCAGAAAGATCAATTTCTCACACCAAAAGAGTCATATATTTTGAAAAAAAAAAAACCAAGAGCATGTAAAATTTGCATTCGTATGATGGGGAAGAAGTATTTGCTCCCTTCAAAATCATGGTTTTCTTTGAGCTTCTGGTTTGGGTTTTTTTTTCCCTATGGCATAGTTCATGAGGATTTCCCTAATAGATGGTAAGTGCCAGAAACAAGATTTGGATTATGGAAAATTGGCATCTGCACTCAGYGACCAGAGAAAATTAGGTTCCTGTCTTGCAACTCACAGTTACACCAATRAGCTCAGAATTTATTGATACAGGCTTGTGTCAGTCTATACATGTAAAGTTTGTAGTGTTACAAGTGTGCATGAGAACAAAGCTAAGTGGAGGAAAGCAAAAAAAAAAAAGGTGTTTGTTGGCTGAACCATGATGGATCAAAACTGAACCTTTTTATAYGCAAAATTTGCAGGCCATAAATACTTAGATTCTCATTCTGCTGGGCTGCACGTGTACCACTATCATTTAGGCATTTAGGAAATGTAATAAATTTGTGCTTTGTCACTTCTATCACTTCTGTAATTTTGTCAGTCACAGTGTCCAAAATGTGTTTGGCAAATTTATCTACAGAATAAACAAAATCAACCTACCATAAGCACTTCTGTTTAATTGGTGCAGGTAGAGATATATATATATATATATAGCTTTAGACTCCTGATATCTATAAAAGCATCTGACATTTTTCCTGACATCCTTTCCTCTTTTCATAAATCTCCTCCCCAGTATTTTTGCTTGTGTTTTTATCAACTTTCAGCAACACAGAAGCACATGATCACAAAGAGTCACACAGTATAAGTTGGCAGGCCTCCACACATCCCTGAGACAATCAGTCAGGACAGATATACATGGATAGAAATAATATATAATATGTATGCAGATGTATATTATATGTAGATGATATCAACACATATGTGTTATATTTTATACAATATACACACCTATAGCTGATCTTTGCTTCCCTTGGGGTTCCCAGCCAYCCTGAGGTCTCTTCTGACCATCTGAAATTCAGTGATTGGTGTTAGTCTTGTGATAAATTTTCTTCTGAGAAAAAATGATAACAGCAGGGAGGTTTGCTCTTCAAGCCTAATTTATTTGAAATGAAATTCAGATTGAATTGCTTCCTGAGAGATGGACATGAGTTTTGCCTGAGATTCCCAAAGAAAGGGGCTGTAAAGTCCTTGCTTAATCTCCCATTTAAACCACTTGTTTGAAAATAACTGCTGGAGAAAAAATATTTACAGTGTAAATAAAATAGGGGGAAATATAGAAATAACAATTGCCTTTTTATCTCTTTTCATTTTTTACTGTCCTGAAACTGCTAATGTGTGACAGGAGAATGGAAGTAGGGCATTTCCCAAACTATGTGGAGTTTGCCCAATTCAGCATGTTGGAGATGGTAGCAAAGCCAAAACATCCAATAAACATTTGTGATGATTTAGCAAACAAGGCTGACAAAGCTGAAACAAGGCTAATTGTATCAAAAAGCATTTGAGATGTTTTTCTTGGGAATAAATCCCTATCTTCTGGGTAGGGATTTCTTATTGCTCTCTACATGAATGGACTCAGGAAAAAAAATATGCAGCAAGATTTTAAATACACAACCTGACATATTTTGGCACATATAATCACCACACATCCTTCATTAATCACCCCTCWAAGCCAATTTGGGTCACATAATCTGCATAAGATGTGTATTAAACAAGGATGGGAGCAACCCAGTTCAGCTGTTCTTGCAGTGAGATGCATTTTACCCCAGCAACAGAATAAACAGTGCATCCTATCCACAAGTGGGAGYCCAGCAGCTCAGCAAAGGACTGGGCCATGATTTAGGAGAATGGGATGAAGTAGAAAAGTCTGGGCCCAAGAATGTACTGTGAACAGCAAAAGTATCAAAGCACAGAAATAAATTCATTTTCACAGAAGGAAATGTTGTACAACCCATCCCCATCTCTAGTTCATGTAGGCACCTGAGCAATCAAGAACAAATTTTGATTTGAGGATTATTTCTGCCAAATTCCAGTCTTTTCAGCACTTCAAGCAAAACAGCATATTAAATTCCAGTAACGTGCAGTATTCCAGCCGATTACAAAAGAAAAAAGTTATCATTTGAAATCTCATTAGCTATTAACACAGAGACGAACTAATTTATGTCTTTTGCAACTAGAATGTACTCTAAGACACTTGGGCTGTTCACCTCATTCATTCCAGTTTTTGAGATTTTAAAGTCTAAAGATTGCYTTCTGTGCTTAATGTGTTTGAAAAGCAGATGAGGAATAGACAACACTTTCCTAAAAGCATCAAAAAAAAGAAAACACAAACTTTTAATAAAATACTCAGAGAAGAGTCTAAGAACAGAGAGAGAAGAGTAGTTGTGCATGGGGAAATCACCTCAAAACCATCTCTTGTGTTACAAACACCCTGTGAAGAAATTGGTTTGTGATTTTTCCCATCGTTGTCTTAGGACAACATCTGGTGTTCTAGAAGAGGACTGCTCCTACACTCAGGTTCCTTACCTTTGCTCTTTGTGACAAGATATTGTTCATATGTACCTTTTATTGTTAAAATAAGTTATTTTGTTGTTCTAGTATATCTTCATGTCTGCAAAAAAAGGCATGGCAGTGTGCATGCAAGTATATTGCATGTTAAAGTGGAATTGTATATACAGACACATTTTCATGCTATCTTCTTCTGTCTCCAATTCTGCAAAATTACTTTAACRCCTCACCTTAGAGGCCTTAGAAATTCTGTTGAATTTTCCTAATAATCATTTATCTGCTTATGGATTTTTCTCATGGAAAAAGAGACTGTTGGCCATTACATCTGGCAGSAGTTCAAGGTTATAAATAGCCATTATTAGAATTCTGTTCAAATCTCTATCCAAAATCTGAGGGACATTTTCCAGCTAGGTGAGCAGTAAACTCTGCAGCCTCAGATGGGCAGGAGGTGGAGCACACATGGAGGAACACCTGGAGAGGCACAAGGGTTTGGCATTACCTCCAAAGGCTCAAGAGAAACAGGGATCCAAAAATCCAGCCCTCAGTCCAGCAGCCTAAAAATGGCAGGGCACTGAGACGGAGATTTTCTGCAGCATCTCCTGGATAATGGTCCTAATCTTCTGCTGGACTGACTTCTTGCTAAAAACAGAATTCCTTGTCTTTAACACTGATTGGGAAATCGCTGAGGAAAAGGAGGACATGCAGTGACTGACAAAAGAGAAGCCATCATGAASCAAGGAGATCACAAGAGCTCAGAAATGCAGGTGATGCAAGGGGAAATGCAGCATTTCCTCACATTGGGCTTGCTCAGGCAACTGCAGGGGAAAAAAAGCTGCTTAGGAGGTTCATCACATAAAACACCCTGGCTTACTCCTTTCTCCAGAAGAAATAATCCCTGCTGGCAGCATTATGGTCCAGTGAACTTCCTCCTCACAAAGGAGAGAGAGCCAATAAAATGTGCTCCTGCTCACCTATGGGAAAGTATCATGCCCTGATGAAAACTGGTCCTATTTACTGCCCCACCTGCAGAAAACAGCAGCAGGAKAATTCAAGATAAACACACATTATGTTCTTTTTGCTCAGTCTCTCCTGTGTGTGCTTGCACAACTGCATCAAATGTCAGCCTGGCAGAGGTTCCCTGTGAGCAGCACAGCAAGAGCAGCAGGTCCCACCTCTGGAATCAACAGCCTGGTTTTGATATAAAGAATGAAAAATGGGGATTGATGTGAGGACCCTGGAAACCACATGGTTGGTGCTCACTTGACAGCTKACCCAGCAATGATGAGATCACAGATTTGCTGTACGAGCTGTTCACTTCAGAGCTGGACTCAATGATCCTTTTGAGTCCCAGCTCAGAATATTCTGTGGTTCTGTGTCCCCATGTCACCCCTGGGGCACAGAGATGCAGAAAAGAAATTTGGCTTGTGAACAGCCAAATACCACCACGACAACAAGGCACATGTGCCTTTCTGCTGATAAAGAGAAATTTCAAACCCAGTGAATTGTAAAATATTGCTTGAAGTATGCTTTTAAAGATATCCTAATATCTTTCTGCTTTTATTTTTGGAGAGAGGGGGAAGAGGCTGGGGCAGCAGGGGAAGAGGAGGTCCTGTGTATATTTATGTAAAATATGATAGTAATGAATGCTTACATAACAATAATCCCAAATCAGGACCTCACACATCACATCTCACCTAAGMAACTTTGTGTGCTGTTCCTGACAAGAGGGCCCAAATCCCAATTGACTGAAAGGTTCACCAACAAGCTCTCCCTCGTGCAGGGCACTTTCAGGCACTCCTTCACTTTTCCTTTCCCACCCTCCATGTTCAGCATCCCTCTGGGAAGGCTGTGCAGCTTCAGAAGGGACCTGGCAATCCCTTCATTGCTTGTCAACTCTGCTTCCTAACTCCTGTGAAAGAAGATAGGAGAAAATTCTCAACTGACACAATTTGCTGTAATCAATTAAAATTTAATTTGCAGATAGTTCAAAGCCACCTGATTTAATTTTGAGTGACACTAAAGCTCAGCAAATCTCTGCATGGAAACTTTCAGTGCCTTCCCCATTCAGGCACTGTCTGGATGATGTGAAATCCAGAAAGCACACAAGTTGCAAAGGCAGCATGCTCAAATTAATCTTACCCTCCCGTACTAAGCTCCTCTGGAAAAAAAACACTAACTCATTTCAGGTTTGAGTATTCTGAATCTAAAACAGCTCTTATCTAAACTTGCCTATGTGAGATTTACAAATGAGAAAAGAACAAATAAGGAGTAATTTAAATTTTAATTTAAAACCCCTCCATTTTCTTATCCCTTATCAAACTGCCAGCATTTTTCCTGCTAACAATGAGCTGAGTGTCATGGGCACAGCACAGCCCCCTACCACAAACCAAGTAATCTCTTTCATCWAAAACCCTGATCCCTTTAATAAACAAAATACGAAAAGGCAGTCAAAATTACGCTCTGGCTTTATGAAAGAAGCAGGGAAATCCTCAGAGCACAATCCCCTACTTGTTATTTTCACAGCCCATGTGACCCAAAGTCATTCTGAAGGATAAAAAGACAGAGGCTGCCACCAGATCTCTGCCATGATTTTTCCCCAGTTCCCAGCCTTAGCCCATCTGTTATGCAGCGGCCACATGAATGGCATGTGTCAAGAGAGTCATCACTGTGCAAACTGTCCAAAGAAATCAGCCAGCCAACTTCCTTTTGCTTCCATGGCTTCAGCAATTGTTGCTGAGCCGGCCACCATATGGTGAATAATTAGTTTTTCGACCCCACTCTAGAAAAATGTCGGCCCGATTGGCAGGCATTAGCAATATGTGTGTTAATGAACAGCAGATGATGAATGCCTGTACATTAACCAAAGCTGAGATTTTCTGGCAGCGAGCTGCCCTCACTGCAAAAATCCCCGTTACTCTTAAGGAGCCGAGAGATGGATGGCAACAAGTCCTGGCTGCAAAGTGCAATTCATCCATATTTCCCCATTTCTCCCACACTAAAGGAACTTTGCAATAAACCATCCCAATCCTCTCATCTTGCCGCTCCCTTTCTCCAAATGATCAATTCCAGCCACGTCAAGGCTTGGCAATGCAAAGCTCTCACACAGACACGCTCTGTTCTCMGGCAATCGAGGTGCTTTGTGTAAATACCCAACACCAAGGTTCCTCCACACTCCTTTTTGTCTCAGGGCTTGGTGCAGATGAATTTATCCTGAGTACCTGCAATGTGTAACCCCCTTGAGGAGTCTGTCCCAGACCTCTGAGCAAACACTCACCTCCAAGGACCGAGGCTGGTAAATATGTCTGATGGTCCCATCAAATGGACTTAAAAGCTCAGCTGAGACCTCTAAGTGCACTTTGCWCCGTGCAGTGATTTTTTTCCAAGCCCTCTAATTAAAAAGAGATCTTCCCCACATTCTTGTGTAGGATGAAATATCCCCATATTGTGCAGGCATCATAAACTGGTGGTCACATTCAGGGACGCTCATGATCCTGACTCTTGCCTGTCATGAGGCGAGTTCCAAACGCAACCCAGAGACATTTTTAAACAAATAMAARTAAAATAAAAATAATAAAATAMAATTTTAAATAAAAGCAACTATTTACARAGGAAACAGCTACTTGTCTTGGGGACAACTACAACTCTGGCGYATACATCGTTTTAACATGCATCACAATTAGAACACCTTAGATGAAATTTGGTCTTCAGAAGACAGGGAATGATAGAGGTTGCCAAGATACCTCAGTTTCCTTCGTGTAAATTCAGCGGTGAGGCACAGAGCCCGGTTGAGAGTGTGATTTCTGATCATATCCCACTGCTGTCAATGGCAAACCATGGGCAASTCTTCCATTTTTCTGCACCACACAACCCAGCTGGATCCCAATGGTACCCAGCTCTCTTCCCAAAGCCTTTTTCTGGCTCTCAGAATAACTCAGAAACAGGCAGAAGTCAATGGAACCACAAAGGGCAGCTGACCTCACTAGCAGGCAGGCCTTAAAATCTGTTATTTTATCATGTCTCAAGTCTGGCCATTGGTCAGGCAGGTTTTTTTCCCAAGATTCATTTTGGACACAGCTAACAGCACAGTGCTGATGGCTTTYGGTTTTGTTACATTTTTATTAACAGAACACGTTTTCAGATTYACCTCCCTTTGGTGCAGCCTCAAGCACTGAGTCCCATTTAATTTGTGTGAAAGTATCAAAAGAAGAAATCACCATCTGACAGCCAAATGTTCCACTAAATCTTGCTAATAACAGCACAGGCAAGAGTTCATCCTGTTTAGTTCAAATAGTGGTATTGCCTATGGAAAAATAACATTTATTACCTGCAGGAGTTTAAGATTTACAGGAGAAAAGTACCACAGAATGATAAAGTTAAACTAAAAGATGCCACAAGCTCCATGGTAGTATTTCCATAAATACTCACCTTTTTTTGACACGAGCAGCTTCTTTCAGTGGATCTGAGTGGTTTGGACATTCTGGGGGGCAGTTTTTTAATTTTGGCTAATGAGTAGCAATGATATACAAAGAAACACAGAGTAAAATTATTTCTACTCAACAAGAGCTGGAGTGTCAGGACTCTGGAGCTCTGGCCCAGTTGCCAGGCCAAGCTTGAGATCAACTTGGGTTAAACTCAGACAGAGTTTCATCATTCCCAAACTTGCAGGCAAAGCTGGTTTAAGGCATTCCTGTCCTCTGTGCTTATCTGTGCTGCTGCCTTCAAACTGCTTCTACCACATCCTCCCTTCTGCCTGATTATAGAAATGTTGTGTCAAAAAAAAAAAAAGTAACTTTAAAAAACCCAAATGCCTTCAAACTCCACCCCAATCAGTAATTAGCTGGGGGACTACTTTTACTGTGAAAATTCCCAGCATTCAAAATAAAGGTCAGTTGTACCAACTGACATGCACAATAACAACGGCTGGCCAAAACCTTAGGGAATTATTCAATTCTTTACATTAATAGGGATTTACATTAGTAGGATTTCTACATACATCAAATACACTGAGAAACCACAGCAACAATTGTGTTTCAGATCTCAGAACTTCTGTATTTTATTGAAATGGAATTTTGATTCTTTGTGATCAGTTACACTATTTTTACCCAAGCCACTACCTAATTCCTTGTAAAATTATTTACCTGGTGAGCAAATACACATTTTAAAAGAAATCTTATGATTAAAATAAGGTGAACCTTCAAGAAGTTTATGGTCTGCCAGCTTTGATTGTGATTGAAATTGCACTTCAAATCAAATCCTTCCCTTGTTCAGGCAAAAGTGTATTTCTTAGAGTTACAAGATTTCAAATGACCCAACAAAAGTTTTGAGCCTCTTTAAAGTTGTTCAAAGAGAGACATCCATCACCTTGTGGCTGTGATTAGACACAATGGGSATTCCAGTGTCCCTAAAAAGCTGGCATGGTTATCTCTTCACTTTATGACACAACCAATTTCCCAGCACCAGTAAAACAGCAGATTATTCTCTGCTCACTGTCATCAAAATGTTTCTAAAAATCCACCACCCAAAGCATCCAACCAGGAGACCACAGCAGCTCCAAAAGCTAACCAAACTTTGCTGAACAAAAAAAAACCATGCTGTCCTGTTTTACTCTCAAAATTTCCACCCATCCCTGAAGAATGAATATAATTCTTCTGTCACCCAGGATAATSTCAAGGCAGACAATTTGCCTTCATTCCTTTGTGCAGAGGGCTCTCCATGGCTGACCAGGGACTGTAGGAAGCTACAGAAACTCACAGAAAGTCACAGAATTAAAAAAATCTGACGTGATTGTCACAGTTTATCTTTGAGAGGAGGCAACAACAGATATGATTAAAGTGCATAAAACAACAGACAACTTAAAAATTGGGAGCTTTTATGAAAGTTTGTTCAACACTATAGGAACAAGGAGACAGTCAGTTGCAAAGTTCCTCCAGTTACCACAGTGTAAATATAGTGAAATTTTTCTAAATAGTAGCCATGGAAAACACTTCAGCCTGGGATTGTGAAAAAGAAAAGGAAAGAGAAAAGTCAGTCATTGCAACGATGAACAGTCCTGAGATGGTGGCTTTGGAAATATCTGTGGAACTCCACTGTGCCTGAGAGGGTTTGTAGATATAGGGTACCAGCTGAAAAGAACACTTTTGCACAAGTGGAACCACAAATCCATTTCTCTCCTGAAGGATTTCTACCTCTGTTGATGATCCAGGACAAACACATCTTGAATCTTAACAGCTAAGAAAATACAGGGTAGTGATACCTGGAAAAGAGAAATATTATTTGCTACATAATTAAATTCAAAACCAGTGCCACACCATGAACCCAGAGCCTTTCAGACTATTTTATTGTCACTGTTCAGGTAAAACTAGAATTTAAATAATGGGTTCTTGGGAAATCTATGAAATGTGATTCTTGTGAAAAGAATAGAAGGAGGAAGAATTAGGTACCCTTATTATCTTTACAGAAAAAAAAATTAAATCTCACTTTTAAGAACAGCACATACCCAGAACAAAACAAAAAACTGTGAGAGCATTCATAATGATATAAAAGGTAAAAATATCCTCAGAATAACAGTAGGACAGACAAAACCACAAAATCATTGTTCAACCTAAAAAGTTTAACTTTTCAAAAAAAATCAGAGGGATGGAAATAAGACACTGCATTGAAAATCTGTGGAATACCTTTTTCAGCTAGGCTTTGAAAAAAAAAAAAAAAAAAAGCCCTTCCATTTCAAAAAGAATATCTTTAAAAGTCATTATGTAGTTAAATGATCTTAAAAGGCCGTGTAGAGGCAGCCAAGGAAAAATCCTGACACGCATTTTAATGGCACCGGTGCAGTGGCATTTATAGCAACGTTCAAGATAAGCAGCAAGAATGTACACCATTATCTGAGTTATTTGTGGTTTATTTAACTATCTTCAGAACTGTTCCACTGGTTGAAGAACACATCTGGCTAAAAGGTAGAGATTTTCTGAAGTATTTGCCTTTAAAATAGTGAAATATGTGCCTAAACAAAGGCCTTTAAAGCGAAAAGGCTAATACCCTTCCGCCGATGAATCCAAATTTTGCCAAAGAGGGCTACGCTGGCAACCTGCCAGGAGCTTTAGGGCTGAAGCTAATTTGCATGAAATGGAGGAAATTGCAGCTGCCCTGAGAATTAATATGGAGACACAGACAGCCCCAATTGAGACAGAACATTGCACAACGGGATTTGTGAATACAAACATGCCACACTTCCTTATTTAAGATGAAAGTAGCTATAGGCAACAGAATAAGTCTCCATGAAAGCTACTTAGATACCTTTACCCCCACCTTTCAGGCCAAATGACCTCATTTCAAACCCAGGTGGGGGCTGTCACTAGACCACAAATGGAAATGAAAGTTGATTCCAGAAGACAACCACTTTCAGAAAAAGTGCTTGAGCATAGGATTAAATCCCATTCAAATACCCTCCTGGAAAAGAATACGACTCAACGCGTCCTTAAAAGCACTTAAAATTCTTTAATCAGGGCCTGAAAGAGCTCCTCCTAGTCATTACTTGCTGTCACCACCAACACATGGTTGTAGGGCTCAGGACTCCATGAATCACTGAAGATAGATTCAGGATGCTTGCACATCTGCTCTGAACAATTCYTGAAAAATTGCATGAGTTTATTATTAGTTCGATTGTACTGACAGGATTTCATGCTCTTCGTATAAAAAAAATAACCTCTTGATGTCGTATCAAGATTTCTACAGGATTTCTACAAGATTTCTACCTGCTCTGGTTGTGCAATATCTCAGTTTGATAAGMACTATTGTTGTGRCTTGCAAGGGAAGAAAGACACTTTTTATTAGGTTTTCATCATATTCCTTGTCCTACACAATGGTGGGCTGACTCTCAAGTATATAAAAACCTATGAAAGTGCATCACAAGAAGTTAAATACACAAAGAAAATTTGAATTCTCAGTAACCAGACCTGGCATTATCAGCCAGTTCTGTTTATTGTCAGCTTGAAATTCCTACAYCCCTTCAGCAGACTGGGTTGATTCCTGGCTCCTGTAGCACACATGATCTCAGTACAAAGTCCCAACCAAATCACACTCTTCCCTTTCCAATTAGGTTTTCTAGCACTGGTTATTGCACTGAAAACAATCCCTGCTCCAGCAGGAGCAGCCATTTGCAGTATGGTCAATTGGACACTTTTGCCATGTGTTACAGAGGCTGTGGGACTTCTTCATTAAAGGAACACTCACCTTTCCTGTRACTTAGATTCAGGCTCTTCACTCCCATCTATCTTCTAACCTTTTTTCCATAGCCCAATCTTTAATCCATCCCTCAYCAGATACACAAATCTTGTTTTACCTTGCAATAGTCATTGACACTTTTCTGTAATTTCAGAACCCACGCAAAGATGAAGAACAAGACAGCCATGTAAGGTCACTGGGCAGAGCCCTGTGGTCCTTTTTCTAAGGTAGAGATCTAAAGCAGAGAGCTGGGATCACCTGAAAAGGTGTTTATCATTCTTTCCTCTATATTACAAAAGTTTGGACAAGTGGATTAGTTCGGATTAGTTGTTTGACTTCCAGATAGCCAAAATCCAGAGAGAGAAAATAACACCCCTAGAGAAATCAATGGAACAAGATTGAGCAACTCCTGATTTCTGTTATCCTGTTTTTTTGTGGGGCTTCTCAAGGCACAGGCCCATCCCCACATTGGTGTGCTGCAGCTATTTCATATCTCTCTACAGACAGGCAGCTCTTTTATCCCTCCCCTTGCTGGGCTGGTGTTTCTGGCCTGGTTTCTGCAGAGCAGAGCTTGGGCCAGGGCTGCTGCAGGGTACATGGGGCTCTGAGTGCCCTGTGCTCACAAAACACTGCACAAATCCTCCACAGCCAGAGGGAAAAGCACACATCACATYATCCTTTCATTCACCAGTAACCAGCATAGCCAGAGCAAACCCTGACTGTAGTAATTTTGTACAAAATGTGCACTCTTCAGCATCYAGGCACTAAAAATGCACAAATAACCCACTCACTTACTGTCCTGGAACAGCAGACAAAAGCCTTGAAGTACATAAAAMCCCCCCACATCTAAAATTCAGAAAGTAATACATCTAGGGCTGAGGAAATAATTTGGGAGCCWGTGAAGCCAGCTTAAACAGACTGTTCTTTCAATTTTAGGAGATGAGACTGACCTAAAGCTGCCTTATGTTGTTTCTTCTGTGCTTGAGTATATTACCTTTATCTTCAAGCAACAAGAACAAAGAAAAATACTGGAAGAATGGACTGGGGCAATGATTTTGCTACTGACCCTTTCAGCTACAGTGATGTATCAAATTTATATTATTAAATTGAATAAAAATTATATCACCACTCCCAGATCACCCAGAACCTATCTGATATGTAAGAATAAAACCTTTATGTCTTTTGTAAACTGGTAAACACTCAACAGTTGTGAATGATGCCTTAGTCAGATGATGAAATGTGGATTTAGAAGCCAACCCAAGGCAGTCAGTTAAGAAAATAACTTTATTTATGTCTTTAAAAAAGACCTATTGCAACAAAACATTAAACCTTGGGTTTATGAGGCTTTTCATGATGAGAGGGAGAATGCCTACTCCATTCCTGGTGGGAAATGTGATTACAGCATCAAGGGAAACCCTTCTAAATGCATCTGTACAGGCCCACAGGAGGTCAGACTTCATCGATTCCATCCCCTGCTCCAAGGCAGGATCAGCTTTATCTSTACTAGCCCTGATTTCTATCATAGTCATTCTGAGAAATTATGAGCACTCAAAGTATAAGTCCTTGTCATTTGAAGAAAAATTCTTCCAAACTAAGTTATGAGGCTGTAGTTTAAAAGCAGTCTTGCCCTACCAGTCACGGACAAGGAGAAAATCATTGCTCCCTTCTTCTTTGCAACAACTTTTCATGTTCTTGAAGACTCTTCCCTGATAAGCCAAGAGTCTCATCATCTTTTCTGCTCCAAAATAGGCACTGCATCCGTCCTGCAATCTGCAGCCCAAGTGAACAGCACACTCCAGCAGCTSAGGAGCACAAACAGCCTTTGCACAGTGTTTTCCAGGACATGCCACACTTACCAAGTCATCATCACCACCACTGCAGACTGTAGCTGCTCACCAGGCTGAATGAATACCTGTGGGGTCAGTTTTGCACAAAGTCCTWTCCAGAATACCCAGATGATATTCCTCTGGTTGCTCAGGGGAGCTGCTCTCCAAAGCTCAACACTTCTCATCCAGCAAGAGAAAGGAAGATGCACGTTTTATTTATGACACAAACACTTGGGGGAGGGCATTGGTTTTTTTTCAATTTGATGGATAAGAAATGCCTTTGAACAAAGACACATTACTGCAGTACCCAGCAGTCACTGATGCCTTAGGAATACAGCCTCTATATTTTCATGTGTCTCTAATCCTGTCATTCTTTACTGTTTAACTCCAGACTCCACAGACAGTGCTGAGCTCCTGCTCTCCCATTTTTACACAAAACAATTCCTCTGCAGCCCCAAACTCAAGGACACCTCCCTGGGCCAGGCCCCAAGAGATGGAAAGAACAGAGAATTGGGGGAGCCAAGTTGGAGTTTTTGACTGCATTGGCTGCAGCTGCAATTGGAGGATTCAGCAAATCCCGATGTGCAAATGGACAAAAGTGAGAAAGGGTGAAAAACCCGTGAGCCATTGTCCATTGTGGGTGGGCTGGGACTGCCCTGAAGGTCCCTGAAATAAATGGAACKGCTTTTTATTCTCTGAATTTTGTCCAGCCTCTCTTTTAGGTAACCGGATTTAGGCTTCACCACAGCTCCACTTGAGGCAATCCAGCTCTAACAGTTGTTACTCACATGGGCAATACTCAGATATCACCTGTGATTCCCTTGTGACACATCATCTATGTCAGCAGCCCTGCCATCTGATCAGGGACATCGCTTCTCCTTTCACCACAGGGCTTTGGTCAGCACCTAAGAGAAGAAAGGAAAGAGGTAAAAGGCTTTATAGTGGGTACTTATGTGACACCAGTCTGTGGGATAATGTACTTCTACATTCATCATTAATGAATGCCACCACAGAGTGAAAGAACGTATACTCCCATGTATTTAAAATTCTGTTTGTTAAGAWTTTTTTCCCATGTCATTGCTCTTTTTACTTTTAAAATTTCTATACAAGATGATGCTGCACAACCCTGGGATCACTCATGACCAACAGAAAATAGTCTCAAACAATATTTGAACATTATTGGCCACAAAATCTGAGAGCAGAAGAAGGTGCTCAGCACAATTAAAATTGCAGAATAAAGTGCCACAATTTCTGCAATCCATGGTAGAAAAATGACTATGTAGTATGAATCAATTGTACAAGACGATTCATGGGAGAATTTCTTAAACTCGAAGAATAAATCAGGCTATAAAAAAAGGGAATCCTAGACAAGTCAGATGAAAGTAAAGGAGGAGCTCACTGCAGGATGTCCTGCTGCTTGAAATTGGCCTTATCAGCCTGAAAGAGATCCATTTGCAGAGCAGTATTTGAAAAGAAAAGGCCAGGCCACTGGCAGTTTAATGTTACATTCAATCAAGTTCCCATCTTGACTGGGTAAGGGACAGAAGGAGAGTTGGTTTTAGCAGAAATAAAGGGTGGCACAGAGAGAAAAGCAGCTTGAAGGCCTGTGTCCTGTGCAGCTCAGGGGATGCTGCAGGAATGACCCCCTGGAGCATTCTGAAGGTGGGGATGTGATGTGACAATCACCAGCAGCAATGGGGGCCTCAACAGGAGGCTCCTGGGACAGAGGAGTGGGCAGGAAGGKGGGAACAGAAGGAATTTAGGAAGCCTGAGAAACACTGAGGGATGTAGARAGATGATTCCCTGGCCCTGTGAAAAAAATGTCCATCTCCAAGAGGATACAGAAACTCCCAGTTGGGAAAAAGTGCTCTGCTGGACTGGCTTGCTGTGGCATCTACATTCTTTGGAAGAGAACTTCCAGAAGGCCTGGGACAGATGATATCAGTTCATAGGCAYGCTGAGTTTCTGTAAGAGACCCTGACACCGGGATTTCTTAGGTTCAATGTAACCCAGGTGGCCTGAGAGGTGGAATGGCTGGGAGACTGAACCAACAGACAAAGGCCAGAATCTCTAATTACAGTGGAAAACAATAAACACAGGCATGTATGTAGATAAAATATAGATATGCAAGTCATGAGCAGAATATTATAGAAAGTCTTCAAGGTATTTTTGATTAGGATCCTTTTTTCATTACTGTATACCCAACCCTAWAACTGGCAAACACATGAAAATTCTTCAAGAATATTTTACTCACAAAAATACGAGTTATTTTGCATCTTTGAAATTAACTCCATTAGGGTGATCCAGGGACCAGAGTATATCCTCTTTCCAAGGCTTAAAGCTTCAATTTTAGCTCTGTTAAACCCAGAAATTTCAGACCTTTAACCCATCTATAAAACAAGATTGATTACTGCTCATCCTACATCCTACACTGATGAAAAGAAGTGGGGGCCTACGTCAGAGGAAGGGGTCAGCCTTCATCYACGAGGCGGAAAAGAATGCTTCTTGGTAAGCAGAGGTCAGAAAAAAAATGCAGAGAACTGGAATCAGAGCACAGAAAGAGAATTTAATAGTCAGGTGTCAGAGCTGGCAGCTCATCACACAGCTTCCCAAAGGCTAAATTCAGCATGCATTTTCATGTGTGATTATATATTGATGCAAAGGGTGAGTCTGTACCTTCCAAGTCACTTTTGCACAGGAAAGCTGCTCGAGTTGTGTGTTTGGCCAAAGCTGCCCCTACTCTCCAGCCAGTGACTGAAATGATACACAAAAGTGTTTGCTSCACAAAAGCAGCCAGATCAGAGCATTCCACATGTGCTCCCTGCCACACTCTGCACAACTAAACACAAACACAATGAAAGAAAAAAAAACGGGTTTATAGGGAGTGTATTTCAGACAGACACGAKCACAGGGTTTAGTACGCAGACAAATCTGTGGTGTATGATCCATGGGGAAAAATTCAAGGAGCATACCTTACAGAGGGAGAGGTTTATAGAATTCCCAGTGCCTGTGGTACTCTTATAAACACGCCGTCTTTTGTTCCTGCAGGGCTCCAAAGAATAATAAAAGAAAACACAAAGCAGAAGAGGCACCACTGAGTGAGTGCAACAGTGTTTTATTAATCCATGTGATTAATCCAGCATGCTGAGGAAGATTCTTTACAGAATCAAAACGTTCATGTTTTTTGATCCACATGGATTAAGGGAACACTGTGGCATTTGCTCAGTGGTGCTGCCTTCGCTTTGTGTTTCGGTTTTATTCTTTGGAGTCCAGCAGCAACAAAAGAGGAGCATTTATATGAGTACAGCAGCATGGAGACTTGGATAACCTCCCCTCCCTTCCTGAAGGATGCTGCATGAATGTTTTCTGAGGGCTACGGCTCTTGTTTGTGTCCACAGCCTGCCCTTCAGAAACCAAACCACCAGCACAATAATAGAAGGCTGTTTCTGCAAATCCTGAATGACAGTCGTGCTGCCAAGCAAGATTTCGATAAAGCAGGCACATACCTATGTAAAGTAACCAGACAATCATTAGAAACGCTGGTTACATTCAAAGTGTATGTTGGAGGGGAGATAAAAAACACACCACAATGCAGCTGACTTCTTTTTGGCAAGGCAAAGGATTCAGGCATCATACATGGGGCCTGATAAAATGCTGAAGTCTGTGCTTAGGGTTAAAGTCAGACACAGACTTAGCTGCTTTGCATTTAACTTTTKCTGTGCTCAAATGATTTTCTGGAGAGAGCTTGAATTTCTGCTTGTATGAACTGTGAGCAACCTGCAACAGCAAGTTTTCCTGTAACTAAATCAGGTTCAAGGGACAACCCTTCAACAAGAAATTCAGCATCTGATTTCCAGTGAGCCATTCCAATTACATGCAGAGGACCACTTATTTACTAAGCTCCTAGGCAAAAGCATGAAMGAGTTTATAAACTCTATCCAGTGTTGTAGCAGCTCATTTTTATGGTACTGTCTAAATTCTGCATTGCCAAGCTTTAAAGCCATCTGCAGTCTCTACAACTATTTCTGAATTTTACCTTCAGGCTTCTTTATACACTCTTTCACTTGTGAATTGCTTCTTTCCTACCTCTTGGATCTGGCTTCTCCCTACAACTCCCCAGTTTTGCAGGGTTTAATCAAGGTGAACATTTTCTTGGGACATTTGTCCACTGGCATCCTCCTTATGCTCAGAACAAGGGAAAAAACTCCACATGCTATCAAATAGACAAAGGCTGACTTGACCAGACCACKCCAAGAAGAGCCTTTCTGTTACTCTAAATAATAACATAGCAATAATTATGCTCTTGGCAAAGTTCAGGGCTCGGGCAAAAGGCAAATCACGGMCAGAGGCATGAATCCTGCTTGAGATCTAATCCCTGATCCCAGGAAGCATCAGTGATTCTCAAAGAAACAGGCTCAATCCCTCCCCAGTAGMCAAGCAAAGTTTTCCCTGACGCTTCTCAGAAGCAGCATGACTCTTTCAGCTGAAACTGTTCAAAATACAAGACCCCTTCTAAGGCTGRCAGTAAATACAAATAAATGAAATTTGAGAAGTTAAAATTTGGCAAGGTGTCCTTGTTGCCTTCCATCACTGATAACACAAAATCTAAAGAGTACGAGGGCTGTGCCTTACAACAACAAATAATGGTTACAAATTGCAGCAGCAATGTCTGATAATCAATATATCAATAAAACCTTTTCCCTCTTATTCTAGGTATTAAAGCTTATTTATATACTCAGATAAGTTGAAGCTAGTTCATGTAAAAAATTGAAAACCACTCAGAATGCTCCAGCTTGTCTGTTTYCCCAATATTCTTGATGGTTATGCATCAACTTAGTTTTCACATCTGACACTTCTCCTTATGTCAGACATTCAACTTGCAATCTATATATAGAATACTTTATATACTTTATGAATTAATGCTAAACAATCTTGCAACATAACACCAAAAAAGCACATTTTCATTTTGCCCTATGTATTACTGGAAATTGCATAGGACACACTTGCTCTGTCATGTTCAAAATGCACTTTAGAAGATCCTCACATCTGTCAGTTTACAACACATAAAAATCCAGATTTATCTCAAGGAAACAGCAGACTTGCTAAATCAAGAAAGTCCTCTCCTGTTCTCAGCATATATTCCCAAACACCTMTTGCTAAGGATTTGACTCAATCCCTAAACTTGAGCTTTTCATCAAGACTTCCCTTATGAATCTCTGCCCTCTCTTGGCAATAATTTGATAGAAATTGTAGCTCTTAGTGGAGAAATATCCAAAGCACTTGGCATTTGGCCTCACACCAGTTCTCCTTTGAAGCTGGAGACTATACAGAAAACCTCTTGCACCCTACTGAGCAAACATTTGACCCTAAACTASTGGGAAGAAACAAACTGGACCTTGTGCTTTTCAGGGTAAGCTTAAAGGTTACACAGAGCSTCCTGCTGAGCCCCAACAACTCCAGGCAATATTCCTAAGCAGGTTCTGCATGCCGAGGTGTCGTCATGGCTCTTTCCAGGACACAGAATATGGKATTCATGGAAATCAGGATGACATGTTTCTGCTGCACTTCCAACCTATCTTGCACAAAAAAAAAAATAATTGAATTTTGTGTCAGAGTCGTACAGAAAGATGGAAAATGGAAACCACAATGAAAGCTTTCTTCACCTATGCACTGCACCGTGGCAGGAGAAACAGGCCAACATTTTTTACTTGTAAATATTATCTAGAAGGTGTCTATCTTTAAGAGATCAGCAAATGAACAGTGCTATCCAAAAGTTAGAAGGCAGATGTAGAAAAGCAAAAGGTGCTGAGGATGATGGAGCTGTTGGGGGAGTTGATTTGGGGGAAATACAGCAACCTCCTCACTGCTGAGTACTCTTAAAATAGAAATTGGACTGCTCTATTTCAATGCTACTGCCAGCCACCAGGTGATTCTGGACTACAAGAAAAACTAAGCCAGATAATTGAAATAGTTCTTGTTAGCATGAAAAAAGCACTGGTATCTCCAGGCAAATTATAGCTATAATTTTTCAAAAAGACAAGGGCTGCAAGAAAACAATGCTATAAGCAACACATGATGCCTTTATATTGCTAATAACAAGCAAGAAATAGAAATTCATTGCCATAGATTTTTTTTAGCTATTTGCAATTGCTGAAAATTTAAAGATTACCCTAAAGATGGCATGTGAACAGGCACCTTTAGCACCCTTCTCTCCAGGCTCTCATTCTCTGTGCAATCCATGTTCAAAAATATTTCCATTCTTTAGTTTTCCTCTTTCCCTCTGGACTCCCAAATCCTGGCAATAACAAAAGGAA
Organism: Malurus melanocephalus; assembly: GCF_030028575.1. Classification (NCBI taxonomy): domain Eukaryota; kingdom Metazoa; phylum Chordata; class Aves; order Passeriformes; family Maluridae; genus Malurus; species Malurus melanocephalus. The sequence continues at coordinate 172,139 of NW_026623995.1, read as the reverse complement.
GTGCCCTTTTCTCATTCATGCTCCTCCACTATGGATTAAAAAAAAAATTAGAGATGAAAGGCTCAGTGCAGGAAAAGGTAGGATGAGAATTTATTGCAATGGATGAAACTTTCTTTTTATAATACGTAGGGGAGGGGGAAACAATRCAAAACAAAGATCCAAGTCTGTCCAGCAAAATGCAATCTCAAAAAGTAAACTATTATTAGTGGGAAACTGTTCCTGAGATTTCTTAATTGTCTTATTCCACATGAATGTTTCCTTGAGGGGGAAGGTTGATTTCCCCAAGTAGCTCAGTTGTGCACAGACTTTATTTCTSCACACAGTGAAATGCAGATTTGATGCCTCCCCCACCAGCCCTGGCTGCAATCACTGCCAGAACTCCAAATCTGGGGGCTGGGGACTCACTCTGTTCATGAACAAATTACTGCTTTTAGTTATGAATCACTTTGATGATGTCCACACAAATAATTTCAAGGATGAGAACGACTGCAAGCACCTCTCAGATCCACCCATTGGGCTGATTTTGGTTTGTGTCATAAATGAACAGACCACAAGTGTAGGAAAGGGAGGGTTAAGTGTGACTCACTGYAGAAAACATGACCTTTCCAATAACTCCCCTCTTCTGGTCAACCAAAAGCAAGGCTTTAYATATTATCCACAATCCACTTTTAAACAAGGCAAACTCCCACACTGCAAGGATACTAGAACAGTAAATATTGATTTTCCTAGCTGATGGTGCACCTCATGCCACACAGCCCACTCAAGCATCTGCTTGTTACCAAAAGCTATTCCCTTTGTACAGGAAGAAAGAAAAGTGGCATTAAGTGCTATCAGCTGTGGATTGCAAATATTTAAAAGAAATAAATTTCTCAGAATGAAAGGTACCTTTTTTGATTTAAAAAAAAAAACAAAACTAACTATTTACTTAGGTCTATACCCACTCCTAGCACCTGTACTTTTCAATTGTTGGCTTGCCAAGAACACTACGGTTTTCTTCCTGGCTTTTTCCTTAAATAACTATTTATTATGCACAAAATATCTATTAAAGATTAATAAAATTTTACTAGAAAAAGGAGGTAGCTTGAAAATGCTGCAGAAGACTCCAGCTACTCATGTAAAGTTTATAGATGTCGTACATGGACAAGAGCTACACATATATATGCTATAAAACAAAAAGCATTCACCAAATAAATCATTTATGTACTCCTAGTCTTCTGCTTTTTTGGTACATTTAAAGTTAAATTTTGCTGAAGTTGGATTTTACTACAACAGTCACAATAAAAGTACATTTGCAATTCTATCAGAGTGGAGTTAGAGAGACTGGGTAGCATAAGATAATCTTTCTTATCTTTTTACAGAGAATAAAACTTATCACTGCAAATTMAAAGATTGTATTCAGTGGTGGAAAAGGAGCTTCTAGGCCTCTAAACAAATAAAAGGAGCCAAATACAATGATTTCCCCTGTTATACTTTTTTTTTTTAAAAAAAAAAAACTTTTTTAGTGCATTAAAAGTTCACAAACAAGGAGCCAGTAAATACCTAATAAAGGATTAGGAGAAAAAGACAAATTAAAGTTTCCAGTGTTTGGAAAGACAGAAACACATCTTAGAAGGAAGTCCTGCATACAAAGAACAAGGCTRGAGAACAATGTGTCATTACTTGGCCTCCACTATGGTATAGGGCTTCCTATGGGTCTCCTTTTCTGCTTTATTAATTGGATAAAAGAATCATAATTCAATTACTTAACGATTTATTACAAAATACTTTGCCCACACAAGATTTTTCAGCATGTAAACACCATACTATTAGACTATCTACTATTACAGGCCCAGCATTTCAGATTTCATTAGTAAATAAAGCCAGGTTTATTTGTAATAAAGTTAAGCCCTTCCAACCACTGACCATGGAAACCAGATTTTGAAATAATTCAGATTTGTGTTTCTGTTCTTTCTAATTAAGGGTAATATCGGGAAGGACAGACAGTGGGGAGCATTGTTCAAGCACCATGGATTTAAGCAAGAAAATCTGATTATCAGCTCATGTCAGAAGCCAAGCGATAATGCAGCTTAGCATTCGTTTGGGCTTTTGCTTTAGCCAAAAGATAATTACTGTTCGTTAAGTCTTACGTAAGTGTATCTAATATCTGTGGTCCTAAAAATTATGAATAGTAAAAGCCCACAGTAGGCAAAGAAGAGTTATTGTATCTATTATTTACTTGGGCTGTTCCATCATGATAATTTTATTAGCCGGGAAAGTTAAAATTCATGTCAAACTATAATTTCTTAAAGGCCAAAAAGTTAAACATCAACTCTCATGCAAGTGACACCAGAAGTTACATTTTTTAATGAAGACACAAAAGCCATGTTTAAATGACCTCAAGTGCATTGCTGCAGGATCTGCTCTCAGTGCTAAGGTTTGTAGGAATATGCTCTTGCAGGCTTCAAATTGCCTCTGAAAAACAGAAGAAAATTCACTAAAATTCAGAAGTGAGGTGCTTGCCTCTGAAAAACAGAAGAAAATTCACTAAAGATGTATAAAGCACAGATAGCCTATGCTGTTAGATTTACTTCTTTTGATTTCTGGTAAGGTCAGACCAAGGTGGAAATCCTACAGCAAAGAAATCTGCAGCCTTACACCTTCATAGGTAGAGGATTTGCACTGAACTTGTAGAAAGTTGATTGCTGAGCAGAGCAACACCTTGCTCCTAAATTTGCCTGCTAAAAGGTAGAAAAATGGAATCTGCAAGAAAAACAGGAAGGGTCTTCAAACTGGCTCTGCCCAGGGCCTGATCAGTACRTACAGTCACATCTGCTCAAAGTGAAATTCTCACCACTGGAATCATTACCCTTGAAATAATAAATAAGTTTTCCTAATGAAATGCAAAGCACAAGCAAGCTGGAGGATTTCTATACCTGTAAAGCATGCTGAGAACACATTTGAACAGTGATCAGTCAGAAACAAAAGGGGAAAAGCAGCTTATTAGGCCCTCCAGCCTCCCTGTTAATGGCACGTAACAGCAATTTGGAGACAAAGTAAAGAGAGAGAAAGAAAAACTAGGTTAACTATAAAGAAAGTCACTAAACAAAGTTTCCATTTTCATTAATATGAGAGTATTGTGCAGGGAAAACAAAACTATCAGGCAATGAGAAACAAGTATAATCATGAAACACCACCTTATGTTTATTTTATGGTTGACAGGGATCATATGGATGACTTGCAATGACTTTCAGATCTTTCTRAAGCAAATCAAGATTATTTTAAAAGGTTCTATTAGTTATATTAATTTACACTCTGCAGGTAAATATTAATTAGTATAATCACAAAATATAAATTTCTTCCTATCTAACACTGTAATACATTTCATTATTTTCACTGTCTTCATATGATTTTATAGTACTGTTAAAAAGCTTACTGTTATTAATTAAAAAATATTTGCTCCAAAAATTGATTAAACATCTTTTTTTTTTTCTTTCCCCTGCAAACACTCATGGCTATATGGTGCCTCATTGTTTTCCCTCTTTGAATAAATGTCTTCAAAAAGTGCAAATAAAGAGAATTAAATGCTGTGTCAAACCCCTKGTACCGCATGTTTAAACACCTGCTTCCCTTCATCAGTCCTTCATAACATTGTTAAACGATAATTATACATACTGATGAGTAACGAATCAAAATACTGTAATCTATCCTGAAAGGGGTTTTGCTAATAATACACATAGGCATTAATGGAATATTTAGACTGTTCTTGTTAGAGAAAACATGCCTTTCTGTAGAGAGAAAGAAAAACACCAAGAGAACTYACTGCATTTTTCTCTCAGCAGCTCGCATCATACAAAACAGAGGATGCTGCTCCTCCAGGATTTTATATTCCAACAGAGGGATTTGGGGCTATTCTCGTGTCTTGGCTGGAATCATAAAGTGCAGTTTGTTTCACAGTTTTGGCCACAGTACCTGTGGTTGCTGGGATGGGGAGACCAGGGTGATGCACTGACCMCAGGGTAAGGATGGTCCCACCTTTCCACCCATTGATTCAGCTCCTGGCTGTGACTGCTCAGGGCAAACAACACAGTGCTTCAGTAAAAAACTGAAATAACTTCCAACTTCTACTCATCATTTTCTAACAAAAAATTATTCTTTAAAAWGCAGAATTATTTCTACATATCTGATCTGGGCTTGACAAGTTTTATAGATCTAGARGACAAAGGAGCCCCTTTCAAAATGKTAAAAGAGAAATAGGCAAATATTTCACTGCTATTTGCTGATGTCCTCTGATTTCAAGGATGTGGKGTTTGTTCTACAGTTCTTAATAAAAACAATGCAAAAAGCAAGCTCCAGAAACCCGTGATGAAAACGTGTGAATCTCTAGCAGACTGGAATCTTGCAGGCTGGCTGCCTTTGAGATCATAGCTGCAATAATTCCCTTCAGAGCCCAGCCATCAATGGGAGTGAATCAGGGCCCTAAATTCACCTGGCAGATGAATTTCAGTTGCTTAYACCTGGAGGGAAGATTACACACTTGTACCATTGCATCTCCATTTTCTCACCATCTCTCCCCCTCACACCTTACAATACGTAACAGCCTCACACAATTCCAAACTGAAATTTTATCTCATTTTGTCTTTAGAGGCTGGAATTTTTTTTCCCTTGAAGTTTTCCACAGAAAATAAACAACCCATCACAGAGTTCACCATGCCAGAGTGGCTCCAGCAATGATGTGCCATTGTCTCATTTAGCAGTGGTTCTTAATCAATGCACCTTAAACCAACAGAACTGCTTCAGCCTGTTCAGAAAGTAAACTTGATTCCTGCTTTTATGTTGCACTCACACAAATTGAAGATGCTGAATYTGCTGTGCCAATGCACTTATGCACAGTTAATCATGTTGGCTATAGCAAACAGACAGGGATTTTCAAAACTTTCACTTTATTTAAAGCCAGCACTAAGATTTGCTTTAAATGCCATGCTATCTGAGCCTGACTGAACACCTAGGAAGCAATTTTAAAATCGGAGTCCACAGGAATTGAAGCAGGCACCCCAACAAGCCTAATTCAGGTGTTGCTTCCAGAGGTTTAAATGTGGAGCTACTCCTCAGAAGTTGGCAAAATTACACCAGGTGCCACCTGAATCCTGGGTACCTTCACTGTGGACAAAAACATGTGGACAAAAACAAACACTGAACTGTCTCAGGCTGTGAACAACAAGGCTGCACTTCATAATTTTTCCAGCTGTTTGCAAAACATGATACAAGTGGAATAATGGTTGGTTTTTGCATATGAACAAAATCAGAAGTCATGGAAAATTTTCTCACTTAACTAATTAATCAAAGGAAAAGGATAAGCACTGACATGTTAAGTTTCAATACTAGAGGATCAGCATTGACTTCTTCCTCCAATTTTTGATTCTGCAACACCTATAGCAGTTTGATTTTATTTTTTTTTTAACAATATAATCACTGGTATATTTTACGTGGAAATGTTTTCCTACTTGCAATACTGATAAAAATCTYATAAAAACATATCAAATTGTGTCTACTCTGTTATTAAATAAACAATTTCTCATATAGTTTTTCATGAGTGAAAGCTAAAYTGTAAAATTTCTCAAGAAGCCAGATATTATAGACCTCCAATATATTTTCYTCCTCCAACATAACATATTCCAGTTTAAAGTAATATCCTTTACTTAACTGATAAATTATTCAAGGTGAAGACTAGAGATTTTCTGGTTCATGTAAATCAGCCCTTTCTTGAGCCTTTTCCATGACACTGATTTTATCTCATAACAAAAGAGAGGCATCAGAGAACAGCAACATATCTTAGTTCTGTTCCTACTGAAATTAATGTGGATTATAAAAGAAGTAGCAGATATATCAGAGTATTAATTATTGAAAAAATATCCAATTGTCCCAGTATAAAATTGCTATAAATCTTGATAAAATAACATACAACTTCGAATATGCAAATGACTTAGAGGGGGATGAAAATGTTTTGGTGATGTTCTCTTGTTTACTCATTGATTCAGCTGAATCCCCATATTTCTGTTTCAGCAGCAGAAATTCCAGTGTTCCCACAGAGTTTTCAGAGAAGTGGAAGAATAATAGCAGCGAGAAAGAGCACGCTAGAAATTCTCCACTCTGTTACTTGCAGTCATCGGGAAAGCACAATTAAAAAAAAAAAAAAAAAAAAAAAAAAAAAAAAAAAAAAAAAAAAAAAAAAAAAAAAAAAACAAAAAAAAAAAAGTGGTAACAGCCTCCATCTTGTGTAGTTATGCATTACAAAGTGAATGTAAATTACTTTGCCCCTATGTAGAATACTGAGTAGCAAAACATTGCTCCATGCTACAGAGCTCTGCCTGCCTAGGAACAAGGGCTAGGATATGGGGAAATAAATCATATTCTCCAGCCATCACAAATGTCCAACAAATTGTTCCCTACACCCAACCCGCCAGCAGCTGCACAGTGTGTGMTAGAGCTGTCCTGAAGCTGCTGGTGTTGAATTTTTCTGGCCAAGCCCCTCCTCTTGTCTCCACTAGATGGTATTACCAGAATGTCTATTCTGCCATAGGCACACCAGCACTGCCCCCACGCTTCTCTTCCCAGGCTCACAATTTGCACCAAAACCTGCAGCTTTTGCCYAGCACGGGAAGAAAGTGATGTATATTCCTTTAAGAGCTTTTTAACAGAGGAAAACACTACGTGAAGAAGCCCACACAAATGCTCGGATTTAGTGGACTTATTTGTACTGCAGAGGAATAAAAAAACAAATTATGGTGACAGACAAGAGGGGAATTTTCCATATGTAGGGCAAATAAAAGCATGAGCCCACTGGAATAGTGATTTGTATTCATATAGGCAAATATTGACTAGGCAATTCATTAAACTGAATTTTACCAGAGCATCTCCTTCCCTCTCCCACCCGACAGGCTGTGATTTTTCTAACTACACGGCTTGACAAACAAGAACAACAAAGTTTTTTTATGGAAAGAGTGATAAAGTACTGGAATAGTCTGCCCAGGGAGCTGGTGGAGTCACTATCCCTGGATGTGTTTTAAAAAATATTGAATGTGTTGCTTGGTGCCATGGTTTAGTTAAGGTGTCAGGGCATGGGCTGGACTCGATGATCTTGAAGGTTTCTTCCAACCCTGGCGATTCTGTGATTCTGTRATAAAACCAAGATCTACCAGGTAAAACATTGCACAGAACACGTGCTGCTCCAAAAACCTCACAGCCTAAACAGCCAGCAGAGGCTGAGGTGAAGGAACACCAAAGTCAAGAGGCCAGGAGCAAATTCTGTCCCAGCACTGTCACAAGAAATGTTAACAGCAGGGCTCACAAAAGGTAGAGGAATCTGAAGTGATGTTTCAGCAGCTGCTCCAACAGCTTTACCTCCCCACTGCCTCTGCCCCAAAATCCYCAGGGCTGAAGAAATTCAGGAAATTACTGTACCTTGGGATTGTCCTGAGAGCAGAGAAACAACAGGAGTAAGTGTAGCCCTAACCCTGCCTCCTTCTTGTGAATGTTGGGACATTTCATTGGATCATTATCTGAGTCTTTTGGGTGACATGCATTGAGAGAGATCTGTGTTACTGCTGAACAAAACAGAGAGACTGGGTCCCACTTTCCAGTTCACACAGACTTGAATTAATGAGAGCCAGCCAAAAAGTTGGCTTTTATTAGTAGCACCATTAATAATCATATAATTGTACGTAGGAAATTGCAAACAATAACCTGTATCATCTTGGCACCAATACTAAACATTGCTTCTCAGTGGAACRGCCTTAAACATCTCCAGCCTCAGCAAAGTTGCAATACTCATCCTCAGGGTGAAAACCCATTTTCAAACCTAGAAACCAGCTGGATTCATCCACATTAAAACAAATACTCTCACCTGATGAGTGGTTTAAAATGATCTAAAGTAACAGCAAACTGGATTTACAGCACTTGCAGTCACTTTACATTTTCTTAATTTGCTAGAGTAAAAAAGGACTTTAGCACTCACACTAGGGGTATGTACATATCTAAGTATCTATATTTCATCTTGTGTCCCACAGGCAGACCCAGGCAGGTGAAATCCTTTCCATGCCAGAACAGCACAGGGAAAAAAAACATGGACAGAGTGTGTGGCCTGAGTTGGAAGAGTGTGGTGGTCACCACTGAAGGCTTACTCCTTTCACCATTCATTGTAAATAGGAAGGAAATTAGGACAATTAGAACAGTTAAAATGTAAATGACAGAAATAGCTGAAAACCTTTTTTTTTTTTTTTCCCCCTCAGTTCCTACTTGTTTAAACAAAGCCCTAACAAGCTACAATCAGAGGGGCCTGCAATGGATCCATGGCAACGGAGAGCCTTGGCCTATGGCTACCATCTTCCCCAGCACAYTGCCATTAATTTACCAGATATACATGTACACATTGCAGGAAAAATCACCAGGCTCAAGCTTCATTCACTGAAAAAGGAGATCATTAGCAAATGAAAGAAAAAATATAACAGGTCAGCAATTTSCTTGATGAACTCATCTATTTATTTTTATTTGAAAGAGAAAGATGAAATTATTCTTGTAATTTTTGGTCTTTGTACCTCCAGTGAAGAGAAAATTGCACCTATAAAGCTGATTTTGATTCTTACACAGCAGATGAATAATAAAATCAATGCTTCAACATCTATGTATTCCTAAAATATTCTTCACAGAGCATCTGAATAGGACATTAAATGCAGAAGGTGATAGTACTAGAAATACTACTAGAGATTACGCCAAGCRAGGTTTTATTTGTTGTTGTTTTGTGTTCCTTTATAATCCTTGTGTGTGGAAAGGGGGTTATTTAATCAGTCAGAAGATCAAGAGCTATCGAACAGCATAAGAACACTTGTTCCAAGCCTGATCACAACACAAATTCCTAAAAACCACAGGAGAAATGAAGCACACGCAAAAAATAAGCAAAGCCATCTCCCACAGATAGGATGGAAATTTTGGATATGCTGTACACTACCAATGCAGAAACAGTGCTTATCAAATAATGAGAAAAAAAACCAGTTAACTTTGTGGGTGGAAAAGGGAGGCTCTGTGAGATTATAGGCAGAGCACAGTAGTAAATGTCTCCAACCCATGATACTCCATTCACATGGACTGTGTAATAAAGGACAGCCTGCAGTGTATTTAATAAGTACTGGGGGTTTACTTTCATTCTTATTTTTTTGCAGGTTGAGCACACTGCTTCTGGAAGAGATTCATAAAGATTTCAAAGATATAGAACAGATCTAMGGAGGCTTTCAGGGGTTAGCACAGAAATTTTAGCTGATGCTTTTATTTTGCCTTATGTGGGTTTGCAGTATGGCAGGGTGACGTGAGAGACAAAGCATGASATTGCTCCATTATATATTGGCTGATATTCTTGACCCACCCAAAATAACCATAAATAAAAAAAAAAAAAACAGATACTTGTGACTTAACTCACTGTTATTCTCATAACAGATTGAAGCCCTGTGTCAGTATTAATTGCTCACCTTTCCCTTTCCAGGCCAAACCCAGGAACGTTTGTCCTAAAGCCATGCTCAAAGCMCTTGCCTCGAGATAGTCCCATGCTCTTCCAGATTGCATCTTGAAGCCATTCCAGGCCACCTTTGCCTATGAGCAACGCCAGCACGTGTCTGCATTTTGGCACTTCCATGAAAGTTCAGTCAGGCAAAGTGCGAGGCAGACAAAGAGGGGGCTGATGAAATCTGAGATGTTGGTAGAAATTATTCCAAAAAAATCCCACAGCACACGTTTAACTTTCAACATAGGATACCCACCCTTGTGAATCACTCTGACAATCAGCAGCACTRATTACTCCTGCTAGAGATCAAACACCACACGGAACACACTCAGCTCTAATGTTGGTGTAGGACTCTAATCCTGACTGGGGTTACTACCAAACTTCCAACATTAACTGGAAGCAGATAATGCCCTCTGATATAGCACTGTCACTTCCATACTTTCACTAAGTAATAAATACCATTTACTGTTTTTCATCGCAGAAATCCTCTCATCTTATTTCAGGTTGTAATTTGTTTGACAGGAACATTACAAAGATCAATTACATTTTAACTGTACGGAGTTTCTTTTTCTCTTTTAAATCATCTACAATGTCTGRAAAACAGCAGTCTGCAGAGTCACTCTGGGGATTCTCTTTCACACTATGCATAATCAGGGCAAACATCTTCTTTTAAGGTTTAGTTACTAATAAGGAGTAATTTCTTTATGACTGTAAAGAGCTGTTGTGGTTGGGGTGTCCGGTAGGACCACGTTCATCATCATTATTGTTCAAACTGTGAAGGTYCTTAAAGGTCTAATAAGGCAAAACAAGAAGGCTGAAGATGGATTTCARTGCAAAAATGAGTCCTCAGAAGGGCTGTAGCTCCAGCTTTAATGCTTGTAGGATCTCCAGGCCTTCATGTTGCCATGGCAGAAGCAATAGCAAACAAAGATGAGCCAACGATTTATAAAACAAAATATGAAATATAGCCCTGTTATTATGGATATATAAYWTCTAATAGCCAAATCTTTTTTTGGCAGACAGTCCTCATAAAGYGAGGCAAGAGATATCATTCAATGTTATTTTTCTCTAAATATCTAGGAAAAGACACGACACATGCACGCACATACACACGTTTACATTTGGATAATCTAGCATAATCAGGATWACTGAACCCTTCTAGGTGAAAACACAATATTTTAAAACATTTCACTACAGCCAACCTCTAGGAATTGCTTAATCCATCAAAATGCAACCACGGCTGGGGTGGGAGATGGCAACCATGGCAATGCATCAACACAGCATGCAGCAGTTAYAGAGAGCACGAGTTAAAATGCACCACCTCTGCGAGGGACTAGAGAATGCTGCTAGCTARAAGCCATTTGGTTGGGACAGGATCTCATTTCTATTCTGGGACGAGTTCAAGTGAAATTTGAACTAAGAAAAACTCAGGACCCACCCAGCTTTACATTTGATTCAAAGGAAGTTTTCTCCTACACATATTTTCTGAAGGTCCCAGGTCCTGTCCTACATTCAGAGCAGAGCTGTATTTCCATGCCCCAAACTACAATACAGCAGATCACTTCATAGAAGAACTTTACACAACATCAGCCATCAGAGGAGGGTTTACAGCTGCACAGATGCATTTCTCCAAYGCTGCTTTAGAAGGTGATGGCAGCAGATCATCCTCGTGGGGTGAGACAGCACACAGCAGCTGAATATCATAAACCATGCAAGACCTGCTCATTCCCACTGATCTTTAACAGCACTTGGAAATACAGATGCCTGTGAAATCATGCTATCCAGTCAAAGTTTATTGGTATCAAACACCAATGCTTTCAATTTGAGTGCTCACCTGGCTTGAACCTTAACTGCTTGCAAAACTATGTGGAAATATTAGAGTTTGTACCCATAGCCCCTCATATTCTCATATTTCAATGAGAAATATGCTTTTTTATTTGAATTACTATATATCTCAGTACATGCCAGCTACAGATACCAATCCTGCGTAATCATAAATATTRAGGTTGGAAAAGACCTATAGGATCATCAAGTCCAGCAATCAACTTTCTCATGACAGTAGAAAGGCATCTAGGAATGATCTTTTTCACCTTGATTAGCATAAAATGATTTTAATAACATGAGCAGTCCTCCCAAGTCCTTTTCTAATCACAAACTGAGGATAAAGCAGCAGTTACAGATTGACTGCCTTTGTCAAATATCTTTAGCACTCCACCTGAAGAGAAAGCATCTGTRATATGGAATGGCTGGGGGTTTTTGCAGAGTGTTGACCTCATCGTGTTTCAGTTGGCCTAACACACAGGTATGATTTCTTTGTAGATTAAAAAGTATTGTAACCAACAAGGAAAAAAATACCATACTTGAAAGTAACAAGTAGCTCAGATATTCATTACTAGGCATTAACCTGATTTTCTAATGAATACGACATTAGGCATTTATTAACAATCATTTGTGTTTATGTGGAACAGTGGCTGTATAATGAAGGTTGATAAATGAATAGAAATGAAACGAGGGAATTTTGGACACTTGTAAAGCAATTAACTTGTTTGGCATTAATTACATAYTGAAAAGCTAAATCAAGTACATTTGGAAAGCCACTAGGACAGGGACACAGACCAAGGGTAGACAGAAAGACTAGATACAAAAGAAAAGCTTTATTTCTTTTAAATAAAGAAATACAGCCAGAAGTATGGTATTAATGACAAACAAAGTCCATTTCTTGCAAAAGAAATCAGATTGCAGCCTGCATGTTAACAACAATGACAAAAAAATTCGTGAAAAGCAAAACAATGAAGCCAATAAAATAACCCCTCAGAGCTGACAATGAAGTGCAAACAGGTGGTGTACTAGAGGGTTAATGTTTTTGTTTCCTAAAGAAAGAGCCATACAAGTGCCCACACACTTGAATGTATGCTAATAAATGAAACCACCTAGCAAATTAGAGGCTAGAAATGAGGGAACGAAGCTCATTTTACAGTTACCAGGACACATTCCCTCTAATGAGCTGGTAACCTGATCTTTCCAGGMGGTTTTGACAGCATCATTTCTGCAGTGTGGCCCCAACCCCAAAAACAGATGCTTCCCAGACCCTCTGCCTGCACCCAGACCTATTAACTATGAGGAAGGCGACACAGCCTCAGCAAACACTGTCCTCAYATCTATTTTGCAGTATCAAAGATCAGGGAGGAAAGGAGGAAAGAGGAGATGGCAGAGCAAAAAAAAAAACGGGGAAATTTTTGCTTAGCWGGGATTTGCTAAAGTGAATCTCCCTTAGCAAAGGAGAAGGGATCTCCCATGTCATAATGTGTTCCTTCCCACAATCTCTTCCTACAGCCCACCCCACTGCTCTGAATGAAGCAGCACCATTTCACCTCCCATGGCAACACCCAGGACAATCCACAAGTGCAGGAGGTGGCACAAAGTCCCCATGGTTTGACCCAATGTGCCACCAAGAAACAGAAAGGTCTTCTCTCTGCCTGTTGCTACCAGAGCAATTTCCAGCTTGTCCCCATCAAAGGCTCATGCAGACACTCCCTGAATACATCCTGAATTAGAGCAAGACACCTGTCAGGAGTGTTTCCTGTTTCAGAAGGATTCAGCAATCATTCAGGACACAGTCACATTCCCAAGAGTTTCCAAGTCTTTCTCTCTAATCCGATGTTCTGCCATTGGCTCCACTTACAAAATGACARCCTGATCACACTCACAAAGCACACAGAAAATCACTTATATCTGGATATTTCTCCAGCTAGAGGAGCTTTACACACTTYACTTGGTAGCTGCTATCTAAATTCAGTATTCTGGATTTATAACCTGCACCATCGAAACTGCTTACTCTGTCCTGTGTTGCAAGCACCTTCCCACAACAGAAGAACTAAACAAATCTTATCTTGCTCCAATTAGCATTGCTTGGGCTCMCAGTCAAGCCTTGGTGGATACATGTTTGATAGTGCACAGGTCATATCAAARATATGGCCTACCACAGATACACCACCAATTTTACAGGGAGAAGATAATTTTATTTACCTTGGACCACGGTCCACATCAACAAGTAGGAGTAGCCTGATTGAAAATGYGTTTTAAACTTGCTCAGTGTGCTTTTCTTCCACTGCTGTGGCACTTCAGTGCTGGCTGGRAACCCCAGTGAATTTTCAGCAAGAGCCAGCACCACTATAGGAAACCACAAATCCTTAACTAACATATGCTAACTTTTCTCCCCGGAACAAAAGCKGCATCTCTGCTGTCCCCTCGGCAGAAAACACCAATCAAAGGCAACTCTTTTCAGGAACAAATGTTAGCCAGGAACTTCAGTTGTGTTTAATTAAGTTCTTCCGAAAGAAACTGCGTGCTGTGGCACTGAAAAGGTTATCAGAGGTCAGCTGCCTGCCATGACTTTGTGACCCCCAAAAGGCAAAATAAAAGATAGTGGTATCCCTGCTGGTAAGATTGGCTTCTGCATTTGTTTCCCTCCCTTTCTGCTTTAATTTAATAGCAATCAGCACAATATGGCTGCTTTTCTTCCAACAATGGGATGGGCAGAAGTTAAATTTACAGCACTGTGAGGGGGAAAAGCAGGAGAGAGGGGATGCATACTGTGGCTCTTGATCTACAATAGGAACATGACTCTGATACCCATAAATAACTTGCAAATCTACTTGAGATTCATTACTGTCTAAAGCCTACAGATGTGCACTTTTTTGAAATTTAGTATTACCTTTTGGAGCCTCTCAAAGACATCACTGTTAAGTCAAACAACTGACTTTGAAAATGGGAAATAATTCAACTCTATATTGAATATATAATGTATTTGTAATACTTCTCTGAGCCACTATATATAGGAGAGCTGTCAACACAGATGTACAAATCCACATTGAAACCACTCCCAAAGTGAAASCGCTGAGGAGGTTGACACAACACTGTCAGCAACCTTCACCAGGTGACTTTGGTCACAGCAAATATGTCCCACAGCCTCTGTTGTTATCAAAGTGTGCAGAAGAGACAGGATCCCTTGGGGATTTCTCCTGAGGGTTCCAAGGGAAAAGTCTGTATAATTCCCAAGATTYCAGAACATCAATTACTACACTGTTACCCTGACCATAACTTTAAAGCATTCCATCAATATTAATGAAATAATTACAGTTCAGTACAGTTCAGGGTACATTAGGAGTACWATGTATTTCTACTGGGAATATTACCTTCATTTCTAACCTCAAGAAATACAGAAAATAACTTTTATACATTCTAAATGTATATGATATTGAATCTCAGGTCATTGACATGCTAAGAAGCCCAAGGCAGACACTTACTGCAGTTACCTGGGCTTTTCCTCAGTAAATCCCTTCAGCAGCAAAGTGTTCATGGTTTTGTTTGCCAGGTGAATTGCTCTCTAGAAAACGCAGCTGGTCTTCCAAGGACAATCTCTGTGCTGCACTGATATGCAAAATTATTATTGATAACTGCAYTAATTCCAGCTGCTCAGAAAGATGAGCTTTGCTGCTCAGAAACATACATTTTAAAGTCAACCACAATTAGAAAAGCAKATCCAAGATTAAAGTTATCAGAGATAAAAAGACACAAGCTACTGATAGTTTCCTGTAACAGCAAACAGWCCTGTTCTTCCCTCTGCCTGAATTTTCTTCTCTGTGGAAACACTAYAGTCATGAGGCTTTAATCAACACACAAAGCAATTACTTTCTAAAGCAAAAAGATCTTAGCTCAGCTAAAGGTAATGGAAATCATACAGGCAGTTCTTCATGTCTAAATGCCAAGCTTCTGGTTTCACTTCCAGACAAATCCAAATGACAGGGATAGAGTATTTGTTTTCCCTAGTAACACAAATACCACAGCCTGTGCTTTAACTGAGTGCAGTCTCCTGTGTTTGTCCTAAGCTTGTTCCACATAATTCAGTAAAATACACAGACAAGTGCCACATCTGGATTTGTTACCTAGGCAGCAAATAAACTTCATTTGAAACCTCACAGCAAAATATGCAGTTTGAAATTTCGACCGGTGTGGCGAGTGCCTCATTTATCAAACTCACRAGGAGAAAAAACAAAATGCAAGTGAAAAACAGCATTTCACTYAAAATGAAGTTAATTGGGGATTTTCAACTTTAATATTTTTATTTTCTTAGCTCTTCCTTTCATAAAACAATGGAATATCGAAGGGAGCAGTGTAACACACCAGTGTGACAACAGATTCCTGGCCCTATTTGGAGAACAGTGTAAAACCACCCTCACAACAGCAATTCTATGAGATTAACAGCAGAAATTTTTTCTACCTRCTGTATTTGATGGTTTTAATAAAATGCACATTTTGAAAAAAATAAGCAAATGAGTACACCTCATCACTCAGAAAAAAAAATCTAAGAAAGCCTTAGACTACAGACTTTCATATCTCTGTACAGTTCAGTAGAGGTTAGGAAAACACTTTTAATGTTTTTATGATACTGAATTTGAGGCTACTTTAAAGAGGTTTACAAACATCTTGGCCTTCAGGAGATTTAGAGACAATAAGTGAGCACCATCTTCTAMCTCACACTGACTCTGTTGTAAATAGTCCTTTAGTATTACTTGATTCAAAAAAATTTTTCTGAAACAAGTGACCAAGCTGCCATATTGAGCCAATGGTCAGTTTAGGATTTTCCTTGTCCCTTTGAAAATAACATCTTTCCTCTTCCCTGTAATAGGAAGTCATTTATACCTTGCATAGCAGATTGCTTGGTCTAATTTCTATGGGAAAGCAAAACATGCTTTTGTTTTGATGGTGCTTCAAAAGATTKATAAGTTTATCTTAACCTTCTGTGCTGTGGCTCAAGATATGATGCCCAAAATATTCGGAGAGAGGCAGTACAGTAGGGGTAGGGGGAAAAAAACCTTCTCTGGTTATTATCCACAATGCCAGGGGCAGCCAAGTGGTTTTTCAAATGTATTTTAAGTAAAGGTATGAGCTCATCATGTGAATTATAAACTAAAGGAGGAATGTACACTCCTGAGATCTGATGAAAGCCAATAAATGTGATTACAGGCATAAAGGATGGCTGTTTAAAGGATAAATCACAATAAGACTTGAACTAATACTTTTGGGGAAGAATAGAKCAAACTTGTCCAGTGTATGAAAGTTCAAGATACCACTACTGTTTGTGGTTCATGAAGAAATAGGAATACTTGGAAAAGAAGACTCTGTACTAACATTAGTCAGAGATGCTGGCAGTAAATCTTGATTTCTTAGACCTCTCAGGCCTTTGCAAGGAGAGTAAAACAACTAAATCTCATTGCTGAGATTATCTAGGATAAACTCAGTCATCCCTGGAGCAGCATTCAAGAGAGTATGGAGAAAGGGAGGGTTATGTCGTATTAATAAAGCAGCTTACATCACCTCAGATTCCATTTTGCCAAGGGGAAAATKTAACTGTAAGGAGGAGATGCAATTACAGACTTTTTAGATTTGAGTCTGAATCTGAAAAGGACACATGCAGCCCCATCTGTACCAAGAATGGTCCTAATGTCCAACCAAATAAATCCAGGTTTAAACGTGAGTAAAATCTGGGTGTCTGTGGTAAAATCACAGCTATGTCTACTGCAGAGGATATTGCTGAGGGCACCAGAATTATGTTGCAAATCTTATAAATAACATAATAAATTTATGTTGGTATCTCCTCAGAGTCCAGGCTTCCTTTCCCATCTCAGGCAYGCCGCTCCTTTCCTGTTTTTACCCCAAAGCCTTCTCGGAGCAGTCAAAGTCAAATCCAGAACCTGCCATAAGAGAATGGTGAGACAGAGCAATACCACAGAGCTCCCAAATGCCAGTGCCACCCGTGACAGGAACCAGTGTCCCCTTCTCCAGAGCTGGCAGCTTGGCACTGCTGCCCTTTCCAGGGAAAATGTGTGTGAGGGAGAGAACAAGTCCTCAAACATCCAAATTAGCACTCACCACGTTTTTTCAGCCAAGTTTTACCCAACTGACAAGCTGTTTTTTCAAATTTTCTTGCTTTAGCATGTTTGACCTTGAAATCGCAGAGAAAGCTAACCATGTTACCTTCTACAGCATTTAAAATTCAAATACACAGAAGCAATATATTTCAGAATAAATCCTTTGAAAGGGTAGGTAAATAATACCAAAAAAAAAAAGTAAAAAATGTCTTGATATGCCACGAAAAGAAAATTATAAGAGGACACAAGTATTTATTCCTTGTTATTACATTATAGTAATAGTTCACGTTCAGCTCCTAATAAACAAATATGCAACTTTCTGAAAGCCAAGCTTTGCAACATATATTTTGAAGTCCTAGGACATGAGACCATTGCTAACTGCAGAAGAAACAAGGAATGATTTAAATCAGCACATTTCTATCCACCTCAGCAGGGCCATGCTTCTGTGAGAATCTGGTACAAAACTGTGAGAATCTGGTGTAAAACTTCAGTTTGAATACTTGCACAAGTGAGACCTGGGCAGAGAGCTGTCCCTGGGCTGCTTTGACAATGCCATGGAATTTTATGGCCACGGTCTAAAATCCCCCCTCCATCAAAGTGGAGCTTGAACTGCACTGCCTCAGCTCAATGCTGGAGAAAATCTCTTCTCCCTAAGGGAAGGAAGGTAAATTTTGTATCCTTTTTATTTCCTGTAGTCAAAATGTAATAACAACTAACTATTATATTAAATAATATAAAGTTAAAGTATTTCCCACTAGGACAAATCTTATAAATGACATAACATATAAATAACGTATCGGCCTTCTTTTCCATATTCATATTACAATTTTCATACAAACTAGGGGTTTGTCATCTTTTGTCAATGTTCTTTAATCARAAACAACTGAAATTTTGAGTTTCTGTGCTTACATTAAACAAAAAAAATTATGAAGTTTGTTAAGGATGACATACAGGAAAAAAACAGAATACAAGCACCACTGAGTAAGACAACATGGAAACTGTAAGTGTATATTTAAAACAATTTTTCTACACACATAGTTTTAATCACAGGCCATTGCAGGTGGGGTTTTCCAAAATGCTCTGTGTTGGTCCCATTTGCCRCAGGCCAGCAGAGATTGCTCTGTAAGACATGGTCAGAGGTTACTGAAGATTGTGGAAAGCATTTTCATCACTTGGCTGATCTTTTCTCCTGATCATAAGAGAAGGAAGAACTGAACAGTTGAGTGCAGACAGATCAGCCCACATAGCCTCAACTTCACTTATTAGTTACAAAAACAAACCCTTGTCTTTCTGTGTGGAAGTAAAGTGGTTCTTTCTTTTGAAAAAATTACCAGTTGCAACTGAAAAAAACTGGTTGTGATCAGTCCATGGTTAATGAGAAGAAATTCCTCACTCCTTTTTATCCCTCCCTCCCTTCCCATCCCTTTCACCATGATGGTTGGGGATCAGTTCAACACAACTTTTAGGGGTTATCTTCTCACCCTAGACATAAATAACAGGAAAATCTTAAATTTTCTTCTTTTGCAATATTTCTAGCTGCTCTTCTCTTTGGTTGAGAAGATCTTTGATCAGTCTTTTTTACAGCAGATCCTCCCTGATAACCCATGGCCAATTTTATCAGTCACTGCATGGAGACGGATACCAGGAGCATGAAAAGAGCATTTTATCCCAAAAAAATGGGCAAGAACTGTGCACCCTGTGTGGAGACTCTGAAATTATTGCTTTCCCAGGAAGGGTTGCAGACCCTATATGACAGCAAGGAGCCTCATCCAAGAAAAAAATCTTGAAAAGTTTCTTCATCCRAGAAAATCTTGAAAAGTTTCTTCATCCAAGAAACTCCTGCCACTGAACCCTACAGACACAAGGCTTAGCAAATCACAGGTGAAATCTGCGTTAAAAAAATCAAGAGAGTCTAAAGCTAAAATAGATCTTAAACCTAAGGCTACAATGTACCTCATGGTGTGGGCAACAGCTCATTAAATAAATATGATAAATATAAATAAGAAATCATTCAAATTCTTAGCCCTGCAGCCAAGTGATTACAACAGACACAGTTACAATGGCTGGGCTCTGTGATCTAAAAGGTCTTTTCAAGCCTACATGAATCAATGTTTCTATGGCTATTCAGATTACTGGCACCACCCTTCCTGGSTTGTTTTCTTTTTTTTATTTTGTCTTAGAAACTTCTGAATTTCATCTCAATAAAAATTTGTTGGTTTTGATAGCATCAGGTGTTTGTTCYTCCTTTTAGCTCTTCTTTTCCAAATAGCTTTATACAATGGCCATTCCTGGGCAGTATTTATGCAGCT
The DNA here is from genome assembly GCF_030028575.1 of Malurus melanocephalus. NCBI lineage: Eukaryota > Metazoa > Chordata > Aves > Passeriformes > Maluridae > Malurus > Malurus melanocephalus. Next base: position 152,373 of record NW_026623995.1, on the reverse strand, counting down.
TTTATTCACTGCCTGAAAGTGAAAAGGATGTTTTGGGCTTCTGGTTTTGCTCATAATTTCACATTTGGCAAAGTTTGTTCAAATCCCTTTAAAACCTCTAAGCCTATCTGCAAGTCAAAAAGGTACAGCTTCAGAARGCAAAAGAAATAAATCTCTTTGAAATGCTAATGGAGTGGAACACTTTCTGCCATTTCAAGAAATAATCTACCCTTTTGGAAAATTTGTAAAAGGGTTTGCTCTAATGAAGATATTTTAATTTATGACACGCAATTATGGTTCAGTGAAAACAATATTGCCCTGTCACAGCCTTGTTCCTTGTGTTGTGAAAATAGAAATGCTGCTATGAGAGAGAAACTGCTGCTTTTAGGAGTTCAGAACGTTTCACCAGCTTTGTTGAAGACGAACAAAGCCCTGAGCTCTGTGTAGATGGCTAAAAGGTATGGTTTTCTTTTACAGTGACACTTCAGTTGCTCTGCTTTAAGCATTTTTAAAGGGGGAGGGGGGAAGCGTCTGGCATGTGTCTGTCAAGAGCCTTGAGGAACTGGAAGGAAAATACAGACAGACACAACAACACTTGGTGTTGTTCCAGCCACCACACACGTGATGAAAAGCCTACCTAGCACCAGGTTAGGTCTGCTGATGGAGAAAAGATGYTATGCCCAAATATTGCTCCTTGCACTGAGATATGGAGCTGGGAGCATGAGAAAAAGAAATTAAAAAGAAACGTTCAAAAGAAAAATAAAACAATGCTGCTAAAACAGGCCTGATTATGTGGGTCACTAAGTACTGTGTATTTCCCCTGTAGCATTTCATAGTCGTTACTGTTGCCAGGGGAAGCTTGATCTTCTCATTATGTATGTTTGTCTTTCACATCACAGCTCCCCTCTTTCTTTCCCTGCCCCGGCACTGTAACAGAAATAAAAATAAGGAATGAACCCCCATTATTACCCAAATACCTACAAAGCAGAGGGAGTGACCCTGGCAGGTCGGCGGGTCAGCCCCCTCATCATTGATGCACTTGCTCCAGCAGACCCCTGCCTTTTGTCCCAGGGTCAAAGCCAAGACCTCTGCTGAGTGTCCTCAGTGAAGAATTAACAAGTGTGACAATTTGCGGTCCCTCCTCCCCCAGCCCCCGSTCCTGCCTGTGTGAATGCTGTAAATAGAGACATCTGGATGGAGGCCTTTCACTGCAGTAATTGAAAATGAACATGGATCAAGTTCTGGCCTGTTGTATTCATAAATCTTCAGGCTTAATTACATTAAAGGGAAATCTAGGGTCCGGCTCTATGGAAACGGCAGATCCTATCGCGCTCTCAGATCATGAATCTTTAAGATAAGTGTTTTTCCTCTCTTCAGGACAGTCAGATGAGAAATTTTGATTGGGTCTTTCCAGCACCAGAAACCCGTCAAAATCTATAATTGTTCTTTGTGTTTCACTTCTCCTTSGTACGTGACACGCTTCCAGCAGCGGGGAGCTGGAGGGCTGGGACGTGTGAGGCATCAGGCTGCCGTCACGCCCAGCATTCAGGAAGATCATCCTGGAGGCCCACAAACACCCTCATGTGGAAATTCAGGAGAGGAAAAATGTACAGCTGGCTCAGTATCCCCATCCTCACTCGCACAGAGCCCTGGSTCCTGCTTCCCAGTGAAGAGCTGGAGCACAATAAGCAAATGGATTCTGCAGTTCTGCTTGCTCACTTCAAAAATAAAATGTTTTTTGAGCTCGAGGGAAACCCTTCTCACATCTGTCTTTTGAAAACTTAGCTGTACTTGAAGGAACAAACTGATACCTTAAAAAGCTAATAAGTGAACAAATTAGCAGCAGAAGGGCAAAATGTTTGGCTTTTTAGTTGTCAAGAGCTGGTTGTTTCCCAAAAAATCGGTACTTTCAGCAGAATTTTTGTCACCAAAATGAGYTCCCATCAGTCGCAAACTTCATAGCGACTTTGTATATGATGCAGGTTTTCAATGCAGCAGAAGCTTTGATTTAAAGAACACCCAAAATGGAATAAAGACACAAGAGGCAACATATTTTTATGTGAAGTGTTTTCCAAAATCCTACCCAGAGAAAAAGCTGCTGCAGACAGAGCTCTTTAATTAAATTCTGCAGGAACTAATTTGATAGCATATAAGTTCACTGCTGTCTCAACAGCCACCAGACAATGCCATTGATCCACAATATGGCCACATAAAACTGACCCCTCCTGCTCATTGCAAGACCAGTGGGATAATATGGCACAGCAAATAAAGAAATCTTACATCTTGGCCTYTATGAGCACCCTGAATAGTGCTGCATGGATTATCAGTGAGCATTTTAAAGAAAAAGAAATTTTCATACAGCAGAAAAAAAAAATCCAACCAGCTCAAAACCTGCATGAATGCTCAAGACATTTTTACAAAAAAGAAGGGGAAAAAAAAGCCCCAAATAACAAAACTAACTGACTTCCCAATTGCAACTTTGCTTCCGTTAAATTTCAGCCTGGATGAACATCAATATCATGATTACAAATTTTCTGTTAATAATAGCAGGGGGAGTTCCATGCAGAAACCCAAATTCAATTTTCAGTCCCCATGGTTCCCTSTAACCATAGGGGTTTCTCCACTCCAGTCCTTGCAGATCAGGAGAAGTTTGCAGCAATAAGCAAGCAGGTCCTCCAAAACAACATCTTGACCTCYCTCTTCAGCTTAGGGGAGTACTGCAAGAATAAAAAGTTCCTAAAAAAACATCTCCTGAACTGGCAACAAGAGTAACCCATCCTCTTTAACAAATCTTGACTTTTTTGCAGGACTTGTACAAAATTCTGTGGCAGAAAACCATCAATAATGTTTGCTCTGCAGGAGAAGAGTGGGGTCGGTCACAGCYTTTGAAGATCCCGTGCTCCAGTAACAAGTGGGTTTGCTGTCTGCATTTCCCATTGGATTGACAGAAAAGGCAGGGTAATGGCTCCAGGATTATTTATGTTATTTATGGAACCCYGAGCCAGCAGCAATGTTAAGTCAAGGAAAGAGGGCGAGCTCAGAGTCTGAATGAGTAGGGACACACCTTCTGCCAGCAGGCTCAGGGGCTGTGCTGGAGATCCAGAACCACAGGCTTGCACCTGAGCTCATGGACACATTTCCCAACAGGTTGGAAGGGCAACAACACTGAAAAAAAATTCATTGCATTGAGATCAGCCCTCCTYTCTTCAAGGCTTTCTTATCAGGCAGATTTATTCAAGTTCCTTGTGTACTTCCACAGCCACCATGCTCCTGAACTCTATGTTTCCCTGTATCTTAACTGTAGGTTTAATTGTTGAACCATTTCRGCRTAACCCATTTTATAGAGGTCTTTGTGTCATTCATTTCCAAACACCCTTTCTTTTGCTTTTGCTACCATGAAATAAGGACCACTGGCAGTAAAATCAGCAATGGCACARAACCTAATCCTGGGCAGTTAAACCATCCACCTTATTGATAGGATTTGGGAGATACCAGACTTGTTTTCAAATGTGATACATCTTTCCCAGTTCTGAAACTTCCAAGCCATACTGGTGAACAGGCTAATTCCTACTGCATCTGGATTCATATCCTGTGTCCTCTTTCTCACTGACTGGGTCAGAACTCAGCCCCTGTGGCACACAGCGACTCCTCTGATACAGGCTCAGGCCTGCCTGGAGGATGGCACTGAAATATGCTGAGGAATGCCCTATTCCTGCAAATGCTTTGAAAGGAAAATTAATTAGAAGGTTTATATTCTTTTTTTTCCTGGCAACGAGTAGGCAAAAGCACAAATTAATAATTAATTAATTAAACTAACATTGTGGTTTTAGTCCTGCTCATAACTCATCAATGTATGTCAGGTTACTTACAGAGCTAAGYTGGCTTCTATCGGGGTATTTTATTGACCTTAATTTATTAAACACACAATAGAAAGCAGCCATTGTGCATATGTACTGCAGCATTTTGTACCCTGCATTGCTGCCTGCACTGTYGCTGACAGTGAGTTCATTAAAGAAGGTAAATTCGTGTCTGCTTACTCCCTTTTTTATTGTACTACATGGCAATGTACTTCTATGAACCAGAGACATCCAGTGAAGCAATGGCTCAAAAAAGTAAAACAGGGTGTGCTCTCCAGAAATAATGAATGGTAAAACTAAAATCCATTAAAAACAAGTAACTTTTCAACAGGCACCCCGTAAAGAAAACACAATAGTAGCAGCAAAATTTGATAMAACTTTTGTTTATTTTCATTCTTTACCAATGCTAAATGTACAGCTGTTGATGAATCCTACCATACACAATTCAGTTGAAGAACCATTAATAACATGATGGACACTAATGGAAGGAATCTGTTCAATCATGTACAGATCCAGCCAGCTGAAAGTCACACCAGGAAGAGAGAATAAAATCTCRCTAAGAATCCCAATTTCCCTACAYGCTCAGACCTCTTGTATACYGGTTCACATTCCAATTACCACATTTATCTATTCAGCCTCACAGCCAACTGCTTTGCAGGAGGAAATTATCAGGGSTCTAAGGACACAGTAATAAACTTCTCTGCTCAGACTTAAGCCAGTGCTTTGGCCAGAGCAGATTCTGCACGGCATATTCATGCTGGRACAGATCCATTTGATACTCTAGAACACATGGGATGAAAATACCAGCCCTTGTGTGCTGGGCCAGCACAAAACCCTAGCAGCAGAAGTCTTCAGAGGGAAAATGAAATTGTAACCTAAATTCATGGGAAGCCTCTGTAAACATCTCTGTGAATACTGATGCAYGAAGCCTTGAAGCACAGAATAGTTAGGAAGTGATTCCAGGCATCTCCACATTTGACACTGACATTTCTTTTATCTGTTTTTCCTCCTTTTGACTTTACAGAATTCACAGTCTGGCACACAAAGCATAAAAGTAAAGATTGTTTATGTTGTATTTATTTTGTGCCTTTAACATCACACAAATTGAATATATCTGTTGCAAGCCCAGAAACCTWGAAAGATAAAGTTCAGGGCAGCAACATATTTAATTTCTCCATGACTGGACTGCCTGAAATCTTATATATCTAAAGTTAATATGTAATCTAGACATGTATAGTCCAAGAACATGTGAAGTTTCAATAAAACTTACTATGGCCAAACCCAGAACCCTCTTCCTTTGCATGGAGGCCTCACAGTGTTCCTACATATGCTGAAAAGATGCAGTGACAGCTGGCAAGGTCATTGTAAATGAGGGAAAAAGAGAGTCTTGTCTCCATTACCAAACGGCAGCAACTAATCACTGTCACATCATCATGTGGTTCAGGACTGTCCACAGGTTTATTGTGGCCATTAACCTATTCAAATATTCTACTTGAGGAGGAAAAAAAAGTCTGGGGCCCAGTCTGCATCCTTAGATCTTCTGCAGTAATTTCAACAAAGCTACTGTAAAACATCACATCAGACTGCATCTATATAAAACAAACATAGTGAGGCAAATTAGAGCTTGAATATATGGTATATAATTAGAGCTTGAATATATGGTATATTACTGTCTACAGTCCCACTCCCCTCACACACTCCCCCCCACCCCCTGCAGGATTTTTTATCCTGTGAGCAATTCAAAATAGCTTTTGCAGCTTATGCTGAAAATGGAACCTCTGGTATTTACTGCATGSTCAGAGGAACTCACTGAGGCTCTGTCAGCTCACACCCCATCCCACAGCAATCTGCTCATGTCACCACACTTTCAGGGTGATAGGGCTTTATGGCCACCTCCCTATACCACAAATAATTTACCCCAGAAAGGGTAAAACAGACTGCAGGAAGGAAGGAGAGGAATCGCTCGTTTCCTCCCATTTTGGAGTTAAAGCACTTTGTCATGTATTTACGTTATCTTAACAATAGGGGGTTGGTTCTCACACTGGTTTTCTTATGGGCCATTGTTAAGAATTATATATAAACAGTGAACAGTTTCTCTATCCACCTCTGTTTTTTTGAAGTGAGTCTCACAAAATCAAAAATACGTTAAATTATACATAAACAGTAAATAGTTTCTCTATCCACCACTGTTTTTTTGAAGTGAGTCTCATGAAATAAAAAATACGTTAAATTATACATAAACAGTAAATAGTTTCTCTATCCACCACTGGTTTTTTTGAAGTGAGTCTCGTGATATCAAAAATACGTTAAATTAAAGCCATGCAGGTTTGTTATTAGTTTGGCTTTGAGTTTTTTTCCTCAGGGAAGTCAACTTCATGAATGTAAGACAAAAGAATCTTCCACTGGGCATATGCCTATGCTGCATGAGGCTGACACTCTTCACACACTGCCTGCAGCCACCACCCTACCCAGAATAAAACCACATCTAGAAACCAGACAACTCATGGGCGAGCATCACACAAACCTTGAGACACAGAAAAGTTCCTAGCACTGTTTAATCAACACTCTGTGGTGGTCAGACACAGTGGGAATTCTCTGCACCTTTGAAGTGTTGCAAAGCAGAGTTTATCCTCAAGGATCACTCAGGAAAGGAGAAATGCTGTGACTTAAGACTGAGTTTCAGAAACCATGGCTGATCCATGTTCACATGCCCTCCACATGGACAGTCAGCTCTTGAGGAGGCAACCAAGACCATTTACCCAAAGAAGCTGAGTGCCTCAGTTTGCCCTCACAGACTCTGCACAGCTGAAGAAGCCAAGCTCCTGACTCTGGGCCTCAGACCTGTATATCAGTCTGTCAAAAATTGGCTTTGTGATGCACCTCACACTGAAAGCTAGAGAAAAAAAAATAAGCTATTTTAAATGCTTTTCTTGATCACTTTAAARGCTCAGTATCACTGTAAATTTTTATGATATCTACTTCTTATGGTAAAGAGAAGGCCTCAGATTAGCTTCTGAGGTGATGGTCTAGCAATTGTTAAAATAATGATCTCTTGCAACAACCAAAGTAGCTATCTCAAAGTGGCAAATGGAGCCCTTCTGCACTTCTTAGGAAGATGACTTAGAAAAGTATTCAGCATAGAAGAAATTTCCAGGAAAAGATCCATGAAAATCCAAGCAATACTCTCTTCTAAACTGAGCAAGCCAAAGAAACAGACACAAATAATTTATCAGTGTATGAACCCAAACTCTCCTGCATGATATGCAGAGTCTTGCAGACACTTAACACATCTGCCAGCCTGTAGCTGCATTTTATTTAGCGCTCTGGAAGTACAAATGCTTGCCCACTAGTGGAACCGCCGAGTTTCCAAAGCTGTCTTCCATTGAGAGGACAATTGTTTTCTATAGAGATGAGAAACAAATACCCATGACCCACGTCACCTTGCCCCAGCAGGCTTTTGCTGCGGCTTCCTCTGTGCAAATACAACAAAGTCTGGCAGCAGTCAATCCTGCCAGCCCACACTGAGCCACCACAGAGTGCAGAGCTATTTACCCTTCCTATTAATCTGTCAGTGTTCTAGTCAAACACGTGAAACAATATGGTGTGTGCATATCTCGACTGGTCATTGCTAAGTTACTGAGGAGCAACATGAATGAGTGGAAAACCATGCAACAAACTATAACACTAGATTTTTAAGGTATGGAATATTGGAGTTTTCAATTGTCGGCACGAAGGAAGCAGCCATGGTGTTCGTAGCATGGGGACAATAATGCAAAAGCCAGAAACTATAGCCAGTCTGCCTCTTTCAGCTTACAATAAACGGGTCCTGTTTGTTTTGCTCAGATGCAGATTTAATCCCAGCTCTTTCATAGGCTTCCTGCTCTGTGCAGTCAGGAAACAATTAGGAAACTTGGGATCCTGTCCCTCAATTTACTTCACACCACCAGACTGCTGCCACAGCACAGAAAAACCAATGAGTGCAGTTACCAGGGATGTGGCGAGGCTCGATTTTGAAGAATTTGGAAGTTAAAATACTGTTAACGTATGAACACCACTGAATCTAAAAGCTTAAGTAGTAGATAATGCCACAGCATCCACTCCAGCTTTCCTTACTCAGAGATATTCAGCTCACTGGTAGCAATTCTTGCCCAGGAGAGCATCTTTGAGAAGAAGTCAGTACAAGCTGTCAGGCTGCTGAGCCAAGCACCCTCCATGCCCTTCTCAAAGTAATMATCTTATTTGATGATGCTTCAAGGCCCTGCTCAAGCTAAAAATTCACACTGCCTGCTATCCTTTAATCTGTTTTCTAGCCATGAACAAAAGGAAGAGTGTGCATATGAGAAAGCAGAAATGGAGGATATAGGTCAAAGAGTATATGCTGAGTGTYAGGAAGGCTTTATCTCAAAGAGAATAGTTGAATTTCCACAGTCAGCAAACTCGCCAGAGCCAAACAGAACTGCAAAAAAAGCATGACTACAGACATGACAAAACTAAATGACAGCACAAATAATTGTATTGAGCCATTTTCAGAAACCTTGACCCATTCTTTGCTTCATGGTCAAGAAAGTTCTACTCTGGCACTGCTGGAAGATAAACTTTGCTTACATGAATAAGCACATTCATAAATACACATCTGAAGGTATTTGTATACGTACCAAATTATACCAAGCAATTTATAATGAAYGAAGGCACATTACAGATTCACTGCTCCAACCATTTCCATATACCTTTAACTAATCCCATCAACTTCAGTAATTATTTATACATCAACGYATTTAGATGGATAATCCCAAAAGGTTTTGACCTCATGGTTTCACTCTTGATTGGTAATCRCTGAACTATACAAAGCTGTAAAGAATTCCTGGAGAAGGCTGCAGACTAGTCATTTACAAAGTGATAAATTGCAATAATTAATTATGTTGTAATTGTCTTAGCCAACACCCATTTGAATATGAGGTTCATTGTCTGATCAGCTTCAAGTTGACCAAAATAGGCCACAGTGTACATCTCTTTGGACTTCTGAAAGATTAATAGTCCAGAGATGTCCAAAAAAATGTCTGGAACAGATCCAAAGGAGGAGAAAATATCTTAATCTCAGTCCATGCTCAAGCAACAACCAAGGAAGCATACAGAAAGCAGATCCACCCCACACAACTGAGCTATCAGTCTCAGGTTCTTACAGGCAAAATATCACCCTGCCAGTGAATTACTGCTGGTCACACTGAACTTGTTTAACCCCGTTAGCACAAAGAGCAGGTAAGCACATCAGCATTTTGAGGGGAATTAGAGAGCCACAGTTCTGCTGGGAACACAATCAAGGTGCTAAAATCCCTGAGTGTACATGGCACTGTAATGTCATTAAACTTGTGAGGAGAATGCCACTTATCCAAAACTCTGTTCTGGCAAAGTCCACACAAACTGGGAACCGCAACAGCTTCCCTGTCCCATCTGCTGCTGTGTGCTAAGGCTGAGGAGTGATGGTGTCATCACCAGCACACCAAGAGAAAATCAAACTGTCACAAAACACCCCAAAGCTTGTTCCAAATAAAAAAAAAAAAATCTAGTTATGCTTTAGCCAAAGATAACAGCTTGCTGCTAAACTCAGGGTAATTAAGATAAGCACACCTAACTCACACCAGGACAGGAACACAGGGATRTACATTTAATTTGAAATTCTCAGAYGTGGTAGACTCACTGTTCTGGTTAGACTTGCTGAAAGGGGTAAAAGCTCCCAGATCAGAGTCATATGGCCCTGCATAGCCATTTCAATGAGGTTTTAAAAGAGCCAAAGCASACTGAGCTCAACAGAAAAATGCATTGTCCTTTGATTCAACTCAACAGTGAAGGTCTATCTAAGGAGCAAAAAATCATTTATTTCAGTCATCTTAATACAAAAGGTAACTACAAGAAAAGGAGGAGTTTTGCCCTAGGAAACAATGTTTTCAACTACAGTAMTTTAAACTGTAGGTTTAATGGGATAAGCCAGGCCCCTGCAAAATTAAGCTGCAGGTCTGTAATTCTCATACTAAATTATTCTTGCTCAARTATCTTCAGGGTTCTCAGATATAAYCAAAAAGCTTCAAACCATCTTGAAAAACAAAAAAGGAGAGAGAGAAAAAAATAAAAAGGTGCTCCATTTTTACTAAATCATATTCAAATTGTATAGGGAACAGAGAACATTATTTTATTTATTATGTAGATAATTTTGTTCAGTTCAACCCTTACCACAGTGGCTTCCAACTTAATCCAATCTGCAGGAAAGTTGTACAGAGGAGCTGCAGACCTCAGGCAAGTGATCTTAAAATGCYAAGCATTGTTTCACTTTCCCCTCAGAAATGCAAACCTCTGTCAATAATACCAAAAACTGGTATATGTGCATCAGTTTAAAAAGTTATSATTGAGTCCAGAGACTCCCCAATGAAACAAGAGGTGTCAGTTCAAGGCACTGAGGAGTCTCAAGTGTGTGACCATACTCTCCTTTCCCCACCTTTAAGAAAATATCACATCACTTTCCAAATGAAACATGCAGCAATCTTCTCTGCATCAAATATATCATTTTTCAATCAACTAGGTTGCATGCACAACTGTATTTATAATTGAAAAAAGATAAGAAGAGGTAGGATGAAGTTATGGGGAAATTGAGGATTCTCTTTCCTTTTTTTAAATTAAGTTCTTAGCAACAGAAATAAGACAATGAATGTTGGGATTTTTAAACTTTATCGAAACAAAAGGTTTTGGTGAATTTTAGACTGCAGGAATCCTAATGAATTGAATCCAAAGGAAAAWCTAGGGACACATAAGGGGCATGGTGAAGAATACTGAGAATCGTGATAAGTTATAATAATTTTTTCAAATGTAAAAGTGTCTGCTTCATACAATATTTTAATTTTGTGAAATAGTGAACCAAATTGATTTTTCTGGGGAGAGAAAAGGTTTCTCTCTGGGCAGAGCTCTCCTGAATGTTAATWAGGACCTCTGTTACCGATTTTGAAAGAAAATAGCTGCCTAGTCTGACATGAATGGGGTGTTCATCCCAAAAAGTACWGGGAACCTTGCTCAAAATACACCTACAGGAGTGAGGAATCCTGGGGTGCAGAGATGTCCCCTTCACCAACTTGAAGTCAGCAAAGACAGTGAGCTTTCTTTATTCCAACACTGAAGAGGAAGATCAATGTCTTTTAAACAGCCTAAACCAGTCATATTTAACCAGTGCCTAGTACCCAGACAAGAAAGTTTGGGCTGTAACACTGAGCCCTCGGGCTGGGTGSCATATGTAAGGATGCTGCTTGGACTTACTGATATCCTGCCAGATCACTGGGCTGACCTTTCCATTTCCCTTTTCATCTCATTTCTCTGATTCCCAAGCTCAGCATCCTCTAAATTCTGGCATGTGTGTTCARCACTATTTCTGGGGCTTTTCTAAACTCTGTGGTCTCAGATGAGTTAAAAACCCCACCATTGTGCACTATTGTGACAGGCAGCATAACCTGATAGCAATGTCTTGCCTTGCTATTTATATMTAATTTTTTGTTGTTTGTGTCCTTCACAGCTCCCTCTTTGAAAACTACAGGTGTTTGGAGGCATAATGCTCCCAAAGCTGTAGAAAAGAGTTTATTGTGAGGAGCCTTTTCTTTGCCACTTGTCCTGAACCTGTTGCAAAGTGCTACATGCGTTCTACCGATCACCATAAAAATCAAGGAACAAGAAGTCCTCTGTAAGCCTGCCCAGCAGCAGCACTATGACATTGGTTGCGACAGCTTTGTGACCCTGCATTGTTTTTCATTCATTCACAAGTTTCTTTCTTTGCCTTTTTTTTTTCTTTTTTTTTCTTATAAAAAAGAAAGGGGTGAAGCCTTTATAGGCATTTTTATCTACTGTAAAAAAAAAAAAAAACCAAAACAACACAATGTGACAGCTACTTTAGAGAAAACTGTGTGGAGTTACAGTAGTTATAGTTTCAAAAACCACCTGCAAACAAGTGCAGATACCATAGCAAACTGCCCTTAGGATTTCTTTTTTCTTTTCCCTTACGTGCTCCTTCTTTTCCTTTATTTTAACGTTCCCTCTTGCTATTCTAAGCCTGCAGCCAGCAATGAATTTATGTGACAGCTATGAAGCTAGTATTAAAACTGTGAATAGTGGCTAACAGTGCTCGAGCCCTCGGTGTTTAGCATCTTCACAGAGCGGTGAATGCGGGCTGAGGCTGCTGAAAGGGAGGGAGGCAAGGGGGGAGGCAGGCGGAGGGTTTGGGTTCTCACTTTTATTTATCTGTACAGCAGAGTCTGTGGGGGAACACCATGGAAGGAGCGAAATGAGAGCGCCAGGGCTCCTTCTCGAACTTGTGGCAAAAAGAGAAAGGGGAGGAAAGAGAAAGGGGAGGAAAGAGAAAGGGGAGGAAAGAGAAAAGGGGAGGAAAGAGAAAGGGGAGGAAAGAGAAAGGGGA
>NW_026623995.1:138300-139739 GCF_030028575.1 Malurus melanocephalus | reverse complement strand
GGGAGGAAAGAGAAAGGGGAGGAAAGAGAAAGGGGAGGAAAGAGAAAGGGCAGCACCTGAGCTCCGAGCGACTGGGGATGCGTCTGTTTGTTGAAGAAGGAGAGGAAGCACCAGGGACATGGCAGTGAAAGGCATCAACTTCTGCTTCCATGTAAACACGTCTGAGCAGGATGAAGGACTTGTGACCACAGGAGAGGCCAGCACATGGAGAAAACATCCCTGGAGCTCTGCCCTGAAGAGCAGGAGCAAATGAGTGATCTGCTCAGCCTGTTTTATACCCAAACACGCTTAAACACGGCTAAGGGGGCAGAAGGAAAAGAGAGATGCCCAGTAAGGCATGTTGGGTCAGGTTGGGGCAGGGGGGTCTCACAGAATCCTCACCCCTGTGCTCAACAGGAACGAGRGCAGGACACAGAGAGGGGGGAACAAGGTTAAAGGCTCTCGGGGAGTGATGGGTGATGGTCACCCTTTTTTCCTCGCTCCCTGCAGAAGGTTTGAGCAGGAGAGGAGCTGTGTGGGCAGGGAGCAGTCCCAGAAGCGATGGCAGCCCGTGCTGAGCCGGCGCGCTTCGAGGGGAGCAGCGTCACCAGCGGGGAAAAACCTCCGGCCCGAAAGGAGATAAAAGGAGCAATATGATCAATATGGTTTCATTGTTGAGCCCCGCTTACCTCGGCGGGAGACCATCTGCTCGCTGTCAATGCATCACCTGCTGCTGCGGCCTGTTGGCCGGGCAACGCGGGAGCGAGGGGCCCTGCCGGGGCTGGGGCGGCTCGCCCGGGGTGGGTGCACAACCGAGCGGCCTCCGCTCTCCCCACAGGAGGACACACAAATAAATACGGCGTTTCTGGCTTCAGGAAAGGCCTTTCCTGCCCCTGGAAGTCGGCGTTTTGCTGCACGCGCGGGATTTAGGGATGCATGAATGAGCCCGCCACAATGGACACCCCGGCGGGGTCCCCACAAAGCCGGGCGCTTGATTTTTTTTTCGAAGGAAAACAAGGCACGGCGCTCTCAAATTCCACACAACCCCACAAGAAAAATTCGCTGTGGAAGGAGTTATTGAAATAGTGCGAATATTTTGTGAAATCGTTTTGATGCCACCACGAAATCAGCGTGTTTCCATAGGTTGAATGTAAGGGGAGAAGAAAAAGGGAGAAACTCTCAGATGTTGTAGAGCAATGAATGCAAATGCGCTGATCTGTGCATGGGATCCAGAATTACTTAGTTTTGGATAACTCTGGATGTGTTTGATATTAARTCAGCAGATAAATTACAGCTCCCTGGACCCCAGAGCAAGCAGTATCAGAGCACTTAACCAAGCGCTTCAGAAAATCAGAGGAGCAAAATGTTGAAGGTGTGGTASCCTTGGTTTTGGCAGGAAAATGTCTGGAAATGTGTGAGGATGGGATTGCTTCCTCCTGCTCCTCCTTGCACTGCCCACA
>NW_026623995.1:119723-138011 GCF_030028575.1 Malurus melanocephalus | reverse complement strand
AAACAGCAGGATGTACTAATGAGAACGTGGCAAATGTTAAGCCAATTAGCTACAAGATGAAGAATTTAGACCAGTTAGGTCCAGAAAGCCCAAGGAACACCRTAACAGTGGATGCTCCGAAGGARAAGTCGAAAAGTTGWGATGCAAGAAAGACCTTGAGCCTTCGAAGAAGACMCCCAAGACCACCTAAATTGGAGAAGCACAGCCACAGTCTAGAAAAACTATTTGTAATCATGAGGCAACCTTATGYAAATTCATTCTGGACGCGTATCTGATGATGTTATGCTGACATAGCAATATTAAAAAATACTAACTGTRTAAATAAGCCACAACACTTGACAAAGGTGGGTGAGTTAGTTGGAGGGATCTCCCTCACCTCCAGYRCTGCAATAAACAAATACCTGCTCTATAGACACCAGTCTATCGGGTTTTATTYCTATTTAATTTTTATTTATTTCTATTAAATATTTTATTTTGGGCATCACTGTACATGCAATTGCACTGACTGGGGTGAGGTTATCTATCCATACACAGAGATTCGTGCTTATTCATATTCTCTTACATAGAGCAAGTAAATTTTCTATTGAGTTGCTGAAAACAAGCAGTGAGTGATTTTAGGTGTCCTAGCTAATAGACCTCACTGCTTGCATGAATCACCAGACTCTTAAGGATCAGAAATTTATTCTCAGGATATTATTATTCTTATACCTACCATTTAGTTTAGAGCAATCCTCACAGAAGGAGTGTGGAATTTTTGAATTCCAGATTTAGCTTGAATTTGAAAGAGTGTRTTTCTAAGCCAACAAAAGTTTTCTGCACCAATTATAAATARATATGGAAGAAATTGAAAGAATCGCTTCTAGGAAAGCTAAAATCAATACATGGGTGACTAATACTGAGAAAAGTAGGTAAAGCACACATCTTATGATGGTATATAAGGTACAATTTTGCTGTGTCCTTAGTCAAGCTATTGAGCAACTCATTTGTATCTCCAGTGGTAGTTTGTTTTCCAGTTTTTTTTTTTTTTCCCAGAAAGAATATTAGAATTAATTCATTGGCTACAATTCAAGATAAAAAGCATCAGAACAAGAAATTAAACAAACATCCTGGTTTATATGAATAAAGGATTTCTGTTATTCCTTCACTCTCTAGTGTGCAGAGCCACTAAGGCAGTTAGGAGACTCCATCCAGTGGGATATGATACCCTGAATGTTTTTTCAGTCTGAACCTTGGAATTCAGAACATCAAGACCTCGTCTGCACAAAGGGAAGAAAGTGAACATTTCTGTGTTTAAGTTAGCAAACCATGGTACCTTGAGGAGAACCAGCATTGTATAGAATGAGCATGACACAAGTTAGATAACAAAAAGATTCACTGTTTAAACCATAAGTCATCACAGAATTCCCRGATCAAAGCTGGAAGGGACCTTTTGAGATCAACCTCCTGCTTGAGCAATGTGTCCAGATGAGATTTGAGTATCTTCACAGGCAGAAACTCCACAGCCTCTCTTGGGTAACTCCCCTAWAACAGCAACAAAAATTACCTCCTTGTGTTCAGATGGAATCTSATGTGGTTCAGTTTGTACCCATTGTCTCTTGTCCTGTCACCAGGCTCAGCAGGACATCCTGCTGATAGCACCAGCTACAAAACAGGAATCATCTCATATTTCCTTCTGAAAATGTACAGAGTTATTCACCTCTATCAGGAGTTTCATTGTTTGTACTGAATTAGAATTCAGGGCCCCGTTTAATACCAGTTCACCATTGGATACTATTATCAGACAATCTCTGAAAAGGAGGACAGCTTCTGGTCCAAACAAGTTTGCATTTTTTGGGTGATCTCAAGCGCACTCATTTGGGACAATTACCTAAAGCAGGATACCTTAAAGAAAAAGAATAAATACTGAAATGGTCAACAGGAGCAGATGCAGGTAACATCAGCAAGATTTCTCAGTTGCTCTGGCCAGATTTGTTCAGGTTGTCACCCATATGAATTAATGATCATTTGCTCTCAGCTAGCATTTTCAACAATGAAAGGGTTGTGTGCTGACCTAGAAAAATCAGCATCAGCAGCTGATAAAGTGTGGCTGAGGTGGGCAAACCGTTTGCCATCATTGAATAAAATGAAGGCACATAGGGTGATTTTGAAAAGTGGCCTAGATGCAAGAAATAGGCATGTTGCAAAAGACAAAGTGAAAATAAGAAACAAAATCAGGAGATTAAATATGGTGAAATTTGGAGAAGTTACTCCAACATGGTGTTAGTATTCTCAATGTGATGCCAAAGAAACACCTAAGCAGGTACAGTGGACGGGGCAGGCACTCAGGAAGTTACAAAAGTTTAATTAATCTTCAGGTGAAGGCCTGCATTTTTTTCTGGCTCATATCATCCAAAAGCCATATTCTATGCATGCAATGCCAGATTGCAAATTTTTCAGGTATTTGGCCATAAATACACATATCTGGTTTCCAGCAAATATTAAYGATATATAGGTTAGAGCCTTGTTTGCTCTTCTGTGGAATTTACCAGAATAGGTCCACTGTGTTCATGCATAGGTGAAAACTGAACAACATCTAAAGGCCAAAATATGCCACTATAGTGTGAGCAGCAGTTCTGAAACTATAGAYCACAGTAATAATTTTCTTTTTAAAAAGTTTTTATAATATTAATTTTTTAAAATTAAAATATAGAAAATTTTCTTTTCATTTTTTATAATGTTTAATTAAAAAGTTTTAATTAAATAATTCTTTTTTTATTAGGGATCACAGCTACAGTTCTGTGCAACTCTGTATGGGATAATCTATCCTCATTCTCAAAAATTATTCTATGCCCTCCAGTATAATTTTTTGAAAGTTCCATACAATKGTCTATAAAATGAGTAATAAACCCATGAAAAGCAGCCAAATTTCATTTTTTCCAACCACCACACCACCAAAACATTGTGGCATTTATTCTCAATTGCACTCGAAGGACCCAACTCTAAGTAATAGATGAAGCACATAATACCAAAGGCCTTCTTTTAGCAGTTTAATTTATAAAAATTAAACACTGGAAAGATAACAGCTTGTCCATGAGGAAGCTAAGCTAGTGTTCTTTGTGATGGATCTGTCACCCTATTACTGCCTTTTATCTGTGGTCCAGGATTGCTATCATTAGTTCTTTTTTGGGAAAATAAAGATTGTTAATTTTATGCACATGATGGTTCAAACTGTACTAGGATATGGAGAGGGGAGGCTGGGATTTATTSCCCTTTTTACAAAAGTATTTATGGYTGGGAAGGAGAAAGCAGAGTGACTTTGTGTCCCTGAGTGACTTCATTTGAATACGCCACTGGTTCCTCTCCCTGACTGGAGCCACGAGCACGCAAACTGAGATGATGTGAAACTCTTTCACACACGGAAATCTGCCAGCACAGGTAAATCAAAATATTTGGACTGAGTGTAGYCATGAGGAAAAATGACTTTGAAAGACGTTGAGGCAGATAATGAGGTGGTAATGAATGCGGAGCTGCACTTGGAATTCCACTCCAGCACACCGGGGTGAGTSCGGGCGGGATGCGGAGCTGGGGCTCCGTGCTCCTGCCATGCATCACTGAGACCCTACACAGCATGGCCTCAASTTGATTATTGCTGCTCTCCACGAGGTTGTCAAAATATGTAAACTGTCAGCAGGAGACACACTTTTAATAAAACTGCCTATTCTCCGGTGATATTTTTCAGTTATGAAAACAGCATCCTTTCAGATAACATGTGCATGTGAGCAAGACAGCATGTAAAACACTGCAGCAGCACTCCCAGAGAACAGCATTTTCATTACAAGTAGGCAAATTGGATCTTTAGGTGGACTAACGTGGTGCATGCTGCCTGTTACATGGCAAATGAGATGATTTATTGTCAACTGACAGACAAATACACTGATTTGCAAWGTGGGTCTGAAGTTTCATACTCTCAATTTTTTCAACACACATCTCAACCCATTGTGGGTGAGAACATACAACCCTGATTCAATATTGTTTGTGTGGGTGTGAGAGAGACAATGGATRAAACCACAACACCAATGTTTTCATGAATCAAATCATAACACTCAGTTGTGCCCCAGAACTCTGTGGATTCACTTGACAGTGTCTCCTGTCTTTCTCTGTGAGAAGAGGTGTAAATGGAGCCCAGCTCATCTACAATGCCTGTGAAAATAATCTCTGGAAATGTAAGGATARAACTGATATAATCAAATCACGTATGGCCTATGTCCCATTTTAAAACCAACAGAAGCATTTTTAACAAATGCAAATTTCAAGTGTTTCTCTGAGATTTTGGATTCCTGCATTTCTCAGCTGCTTTAAAAATCACAGCCACAGCTGGAGGGAGATGAGCTCGTACTAAAGAGATGTTTTGGATACCTGTAGGTATCTACACCTATGAGTATAGAAGTAGGATCTATATAGAGGGGATGAGRTCTGCCCCCTTTGAAGCAAAGATCAAGCACCACCTGCCCTCCATTTGCAGAGAAGGAATATAAAGGCTGGTGAAATTGCTGTCAGAGGTCTAAATGTTGACACACAGGTTCTGAAGGACTGCATGGACATGGCAAAGGAAGCTCCAAGCTCTTTTTGTAAGTCTGTTGAATCCCAGCACTTTCTTCTGCAAACCCAAGCTATTCAATTAAATCACATATATACAGCAGGAGATTCTGAAGGTGATTCAACTGCAATGTTTCTTAACTCTTACACATCTTTTTCACAATGTTTATGTTATCAGCCTAATTCAATGGGGCATTTTAAAACAGTTCACACAAAATTAGGAGCAGAAGTACAAATCCCAGAGGCAGAGACACAATTATCTGACAAGACATATCTTTCACACCATATCTTGTTCAGGTTCTCCAATTATGTTTTATGGGAAAGAGCACAAAGGAGATAACTTTACTTCATCACTGTCTCCCATCAGTCTGAGAGGAGGACTCCACAAAGCTTTGTTCACTGAGGCCACATCAAAAAGGTCACAAAATGCAGCCTCAAGCCAATATATAGAATCACAGAATCGTTTAGGCTGGAAAACACTTTAAGGATCATTGAGTCAGTCAGACTGCCAAACGTGCCAAGTCCAAAAATGCCAAGKTCACCACTAAACCATGCCCCYAAGCTCCATGTCTACACATCTGTTAAATACCTCCAGGAATGGTGACTCCACCACTTCCCTGAGCAGCCTGTTCCAAAGAAGACAAGCCTTTCAATGCAGAAAATTTTCCAGTYTAAACCTTTCTTGGTGCAACTTGAGGATGCTTCCTCTTGTCCTATGGCTTGTTCCTTGGGAAAYCTTCTCTTTCTCATTTCCTTCCTTTGCTCTCTCCACTCCTTCCCAGATATAAATGTGGTAGTCCATTGTTTAGAGGAAACATCTTTGTTTTCCATAGCAACATTCAGAGAAGTTGACTAGAATGAAATAATTTGAAATATCTTCTTCTTCTTTTTTTTTTAAAGGAAGGTGTCTAAACCCATCTGTATGCTCATTTCATGTCAAATTTAGAGAATGAAACATTAAAAAAACACCATAGGCCTAGAGCATTAGCAAAGCACTCTTGGATATATTTCTATCCTGTTTTTCAGTAATTAACATACATGAAAAGATGAAGTTTTTGAATGAATTGCAAATTTTATCACCTGTTAATGCTGAGATTGTTCTTTCAGTAAGATATGCCCAATGCACTGAAAAGTTATTAAAAAGGTGCTGTCTGCCTTTTCATGTGTACCTAACTTATTAGAACTGTTACTGAAGTTCACCTGAGTATGCAAGAATATTCTTGTAATGATCAGCTTTTTAGAAAAGTGAGCAATAAATTACTTTCAAGCTGAACATAAAATAAGGCTGGCTTAATTTGGCTGATTTTTTTGAGTTTTAATATAGTTAGGGGAATGATATCTTCACTTGTGTACCACCCTATGGGCACTGGGACTGGGTAGAGTCTGCTGGTGTAAAATGCGTTTTCATAATGTTTCAATCTCTAAATTTGACATGAAATNATTTCATGTCAAATTTAGAGATTGAAACATTATGAAAACGCATTTTACACCAGCAGACTCTACCCAGTCCCAGTGCCCATAGGGTGGTACACAAGTGAAGATATCATTCCCCTAACTATATTAAAACTCAAAAAAATCAGCCAAATTAAGCCAGCCTTATTTTATGTTCAGCTTGAAAGTAATTTATTGCTCACTTTTCTAAAAAGCTGATCATTACAAGAATATTCTTGCATACTCAGGTGAACTTCAGTAACAGTTCTAATAAGTTAGGTACACATGAAAAGGCAGACAGCACCTTTTTAATAACTTTTCAGTGCATTGGGCATATCTTACTGAAAGAACAATCTCAGCATTAACAGGTGATAAAATTTGCAATTCATTCAAAAACTTCATCTTTTCATGTATGTTAATTACTGAAAAACAGGATAGAAATATATCCAAGRGTGCTTTGCTAATGCTCTAGGCCTATGGTGTTTTTTTAATGTTTCATTCTCTAAATTTGACATGAAATGAGCATACAGATGGGTTTAGACACCTTCCTTTAAAAAAAAAAGAAGAAGAAGATATTTCAAATTATTTCATTCTAGTCAACTTCTCTGAATGTTGCTATGGAAAACAAASATGTTTCCTCTAAACWATGGACTACCACATTTATATCTAATCCTGCTCTTGTCTGTGCTAACATAAATCAGGACAATAACTAAAGCCAATAGGATGACATGGGGTCAAACCAGTTTGAAATCTGAATGAAGACCACACACTTTTCATCCCTTAGAAACACTCATACCATTTTGCTATTGCTCCTCTTAACTAGGCTTTGCTTTCTGGTTTCTACATAACCAAGCATAAGACCAGCACACAGACATTCACAGATTTAAATCRAAATAAAACAAAAGTAAATTCAATTACATGCCTCTCTCCAAGGTTAAGTTGGACAAGCTATAAAATTTCTGATGCTATGTCCTTTAAAGATATACAGGATTATTAAAAAAAACACTTTCTATGTAATTTCCAAGTTGAAATTTGCTATTATATATGTAAGCAACTGATCTGGGGTTTTTTCAYTGCATGGTGAGCCTAGAAAACTTTCTCAGCTTGAGCAAGGAAT
Source organism: Malurus melanocephalus (assembly GCF_030028575.1). Classification (NCBI taxonomy): domain Eukaryota; kingdom Metazoa; phylum Chordata; class Aves; order Passeriformes; family Maluridae; genus Malurus; species Malurus melanocephalus. Next base: position 130,888 of record NW_026623995.1, on the reverse strand, counting down.
CGGGAGGACAGATCCTTCAGCCTCTGACAGCAAAACAAGATATTCACTGACTCAGCAGAAAGGGCACCCTCTGAAAGCTCACACAATTCAGTGAGCCACTGGTGATTTGGACCKGGCGTGGGTGAAAAAGAAAAAGGGCAATTCCAGCAATAGTTTCTCATCCAGAAAAGCAACAGACAGGGAAAGCAGCTCTTTTTCCTCCACGCACTGACATCTAAGGAGCACTGGATAAAACTGTAATTTGGGGTCCAAGGCAATGCATTAATACTAATCATTAAATGTATTTAACACRTTTTAATAAACATTTTGCTGCAATGGCATTTTCTTCCCTTTTTGCTTTTTTTCTGCATACTTTGCCCTTTGATATATAAATTCAAGTGAAAAATGCTAAAGGAAAACATTCAGTTATGGTACAATGTATTACCYTCATTCAAATTGCCACAGTTTTTTTCCCCCCCTTGTTATGATTTCTGAGTTTTTCTTAATTAGCTATGTGCTTTGTTTCAMATTTTCTTGCCTTTTGTTTTTAATTTCAGAGCTCATATCTCAGGCTGTTTGTGCCACACAGACTCAGATGGGAGYTTATCATGCCCTTCAACAGCTCCTTTTAAACAAGAGCTTTTTCCTCTTCAGTTTGAGATAAAAATCCTTAAAATCAAAGGCTAGCAGTTAGAAGAGCCTACATTTGAAGTGCCTTGAAGTCTTTGGTTTCCCTTTCATTTCTGCAGGCCTCGGATCAGCCCGTACAGTCCCCTTTGTTCATTTATAAGCACAAAGAAGAGATTTTCTTTCATTTATCAGAACCATAGCCACTCGGATTAAAAAAAATACTTTTTTTTTGTTATGAGGGATATTACAGAGTTATTTAACCATCTTATAAGCTAAAAGCTGATGATGTGTCTCTTTTTGGATTSCTGCTAAGGTTTGCACGGAGGCAGGGCTGGCTGGAGCGCGTGGGCAGAGCCAAGCCAAGCACGAGCGCGCGGTKCCTTGCCAAAACTCCGGGATAAAGCGGGATAAAACTGGAATCTGAGCTGTCACCGCCACATGGAGCCGCCATTGACTTCTGAAGAGCTTGACCAGCGGCGCTGGGACGGGGCTGTGCTGGGAGTGACGGACYGACGGCGTTTCTATGGGTCCGCAGAGCTTTTCATCGCATTCAGCTCCGCGCTGGCGCACAGCGGGAACTGCCTGAGCCCCGCAAGAGGTTAACGAGCACAACAGCCATCATTTGTGACGAGTGGGAAACAGCCATGTGCTGCACCAGTTTCTTTTCAAGGCTCCTGATTTTTTTTTTTGTCTTTGCACTGGCACGAGGGCAAGCGCCCGGCGTAGCTTGTCTTGAGGAGCTTGGCAGCATTTTCCTGTCCTGGCAAAACTGACAGAGCCAAATAAAGTAATCTGTGCATTGTCCATTCCTTCACTTGGGTGACTTTTAAGTTGAGGGGAAAAAAGGAACAGGGGGTAATAAGGCTTTTGGATTTTGGGCCCTGTTGCTGCTCATACCACAAGCATCTTGCTTGGGACAAACTAATGGAAATTGTTTCTTGAAACTGCACTTACTAAGCAGAAATTATTTTTTGAGACAGCTCTCYCTCCACCCTCCTCCTCCCCTCTTTTCCAAAGGCATCATTGCATAGATTTATTCTATTCAGCCCCTCACATTAGCAGATGTGAATGAGGGAATCTGACTGAGCCTGTCAAGGCAAAGAAAGCCATGAAAGAAGGGAGAGAAGAAACATTACACGACCATAATGGCAGCCACAATGGAAATATGCTGGCGTGAAAGCAATTAATGCAATTTGTGCTCTGAGTTCACGGCTTACTCCAAAACCAGGCAGCTCCTGGAAGCACGAAGCTCATCACAGTGGAGGGGACAAACTCTGAGCCACTGGGATGAGTAAAAACGCTTTACTGTGCATGAAAAGCTGCTCTGGGAAAGGGCTCCAGCGTGGAACTTCTCTGCCATGAGCTGCTCTACCTGCTGGAGCCCTACTCCGGGAGCAAAAGGTGGCCAGGGTATCATAGCCACACCACAGGGTGTGAAAGCCAAGCTGGGCAGTCTTTCCTCCCCACTGCCCATCCCACGATCCAAACTCTTCCTCTTCTCAATGGGAMAAAAARCCAAAAAAATCCTGAAGAGGTTTGCAAGTCAAYAGCCAGGGGGAGAGAAGGAAGGGCAAGTTCAGCTGGAATGTTTTCTTTTGATAATCTCAAATGTGCCAAAGCAGAAAAGTAATAATTACATCTAGAAAATATTGAAATATTCTGTTTTCAAGAATTTGTTCTTTCCTAAAGGCAGTTTTTGCTGTAACAGGGTATCATCCCACAGGAAAGAACATTTTCTGGGGTATCTAACCAGATCTGCTACAAGTGCACCCATCCTTTTATTTTTACCTCCCTGGGTTAATACAAACAGGACGAAGGAAGGTGAGGGAAAGAAGTTTTCCTCTCTGTGGTGCTGGGGAAGGAGTTGCTAAGGCTCCCTCTGAGCATTACCAAAGATTCCTCCCACACGTCCTCCATTTCCAGCAGCACCCTGAGAGGACAATGATTTTTATCCTTTCAGGCAACTTGATTTAGTAAATTCTTCACAGCCCCAAAATTTAAGGGCTTTCTTCAGCCTTCTGTATAGGAACAGCAGCACTTGGTTGTCACTGATCTCCCTTCTGCTGGGGACACGTGTAATTGCCCAAAAGGAATGAATGTAGCTTGTCCCTGCTTTCCTTGCTCACATCAGATTTTACATTCAATAAAATTCCACAATTTCAAGAATAGATTTAGTTGATTAAAAAGATCTTTTATTTTCTTCTTCCATTATTTACAAAGAGACTCTTTTGATTTTCTAACATTATATTTGTATAATCGTGTGATAGGTTTCTAGCTGCCTCCCCACATTGCACCATCTCATTAGCATCTTCTTTCCCTTTAATTCGGTGATAAAAGAATTGTATAAATATTGTTAAATTATTTATAATTTACCTCATTGTAGAGATAGAAATGATCCCTCAAAATGCAAAGGAGATCCATCAGCACATTTTTCCTTTCTTTCTTTTTAGAATCACCCCTTTCCTCTGTAGTTATAAACAAGGCTTCTTTTTTAATTTTTGTGTATTCTAGGGGARCTATCAGCCACTGCTGGAGGCCACAAACTTGTTACACCCTGTAGTGTAAATCACTCAGTCAGGAGGCAGACACTGTAGGGTAAAACAGGGCCCTGCCCCACAAAAATACAGCAATATTCACCTGTAGGGTCTCACTTCAYCTGAAAATCCTGAAATCCACACAGTTATTTTCCTGAAGAGTCCTGTTCCAGAAATCTCTTCTCCYTTCTGTTTTCCAGGGGACTCTGTGGGATCCCTGGTGCTCCAGGGYAGTCACTGGGGTGGGGAGATCTTGGGTTCTTGGCTGTTTTGAAATTCCAGGTCCTGCCCAAGAAACAATCAGTGAACCAGGGGGAAAGGGAGGGAGGGAGGAAGCAGGAAACAGTGGGTGACACAGAAATGCCATMAAGAAAAAGGGCTGAACAATAGTTYTACTGTTACASAAAATAAATTTGRGTTTAGAGTCGGTGCAAACATGCAGCACTATCAACAGACACAACTTTTTTGGGAGAAAGTTTGCTGAAGGCCAAAAAAAAAAAATCAGGTATCAAGTGTCACACACCACCTTTCAAATCAGAATGTGAGCCTCATGCTTTGTACACTATGGAATTAGCTCACATCTTAAATTTTAATTTCAAAAGGACARCATTCTACATACATTATCCAGTTACCTTTTTGCTCCACATCATATGCAGTCCCTAAAGCAGCACTTGAGCTATACAAAAGAGCATATTTTCTTCACTTCTTTTTGTTCAAAACAGAGCAGACAACATAAACAAGATGTTATAAGCCTGCTATGCTAATTAGATTATTATTAGAATGCACAACTTCTAACTATTTGACAAAAAAAAAGAAAAAAAAGCAAGCAGGGGAAATGAGGAGAGCAGTGCAGGGGCAGTGTTTGCCAGCTCCCCATTATGACAGGCTGTAAATAGAGCTTGGGGGTCACATCAAACCCCTTTCACCCCACAGGCAAGGTGAAAACCAGACCACACAGACAAAGAGGAATTGAGYTTCAGCTGGCATGACTGGAACCAATGCCAGTCAAAGAGTTCATTGAGCAGTTCAATCATTTATCTTGACAGGATATGATTCTTTTCAGGTTCCTTCTAGCACTCAGGCACAGCCAGCTCCTTAAAACCTGACAGAGGATTTAATAGCTGTAACGATCCAGATGAATATTTAGTCTAGAAAATTATCTTTTGATAACAGTGGCTGATATACCCTCTTATGGCACTGTGTTTATCAAATGTTACAGTGATTTATCACTGGGGAAAACAGAATGTTGGCTTTTATGGMCAGACTCCAGCACTTCTTTCTAAATCAAACTTCAGGGAGGGATTTACAGTGCTCCATACCACACAGGTTGCCAGAGGATGAATTTCATGTTCCTACCCATGAAAGCAAAGGTAGAAATTACTTGAGAGGAAGCGACAGTGCTGCTGGAGCTCTCATTATTCAGCAGGGTCCAAACCATGTTTTATGCAGTCCTCCTGCTTAGTCTGACTTGCAAACCTGTCACTCTCAGAGAGCTTTCACATTCTCCTGAATTACATTATTAACATGTTTTGTTGTCTCCACACAGGAAAACCAGGACTTTAATAAAGGAGGTTTGGCCAAGACTGAAATTAGTGGCAGAAACTTCCAGGTTTCACAAGAGTCTTGCTGCAAGATGGCCCATGTAGGGGTAAATGCGCCTAAATTTGCAACAGGATTTCTTCCCAGATAAATCCCAAATTGCATCACAGCTTTCTGATCAGCTTTCTGTGTTTTACTGTTGATTTTCAGAGCAATGGATCCAACATTAATTATTGTTGTGGTTCTACCTAGGATATGTTTAGGCTGTTTTATTAGAACCAACAACTACTCTCCCTTCTTAAATCTCTCTTTTTCTTACAGCTAGTTGGTTCTTATCTAATTGTTCTTGAATAAACTTCATAAATATCTTCTCAAGTCACAAATCATTTTTTTCTCTCCTTGTTCTGAAATCATTTCAATTACAATCATGGGCAATTTCTCCACTCTGCTGCCACAAAACCATGTTTTGGGCTGCAAGGAATGCAGTATCCAACCTACCTCATAAATTTAGCTTTGGCTTCATTAGCATCCTTCTGATAACAAGCCAAAATCTGGTGATTCATGTGAAATGTGCCATCCTGTSCAGTCATAATTCAAACACACACCTCAGGCAAAATTTAACCAAAAGGATAAAGGCCCAAAGCACAGCTTGGGCAGGAGTTGGACCAGTCCTCACAGTCCAGCCTAAAGCCTCCACTGAGTCCCACTCATAACTACTCATACAACTGAAGAATTTAATTTGAAGGATACCTGAAGTTCTTCCTTCCATGCTTGGAGAATTCAGCTCACTCCACAAGATTGTTAACTGGATTATTTGCCTCAACTATGAAAAAGATGCAATATTTTCCTCTTCTGAAATTATTAAGCTGTGTTTTCCTCCTRTATTACTGCCTTTATTGTAGAGGTACGACCTTGTATTTTTGCCACAAGTTAACTCTTGGCTTTGTGCAATTAAAATGATTTMACCTTATTAATCCCTTACATGGAGCCAGATTTTCCAAGAGCTATGTTTTAACATTAGGACATTTTCATTATTTCATTGGGGCAATTGTTTTCTAATATCAATAAAGAAAATATAGAAATAAACTTCAATTATTGTCTATGTGTTCATGTCAAAATTCATAATTGCCAATACTCATATTAGAAGTAGGCAAAATATTTGGACTGATGATTTTGGACCAACAACATCAATATGAAAGTTTCAACTGAAAAATCTTAATTATATTTTATATTCCTGAAAGAAAAGAAAGTATTTTATTTAAAAGGTTCTGTTTCCCATGAATCTTGCATGGGATTTAGGAGAGAAAAAAAAACCCTTCTGAAGTCAGCAATAACCAGAATGAGAAAGATTTTTCAAGAGTCTAAGAGACAAAACATCTCGGTGCATCTATCACGTGGAAGAAAATTACAGAAAATCAATCTAAAGTGCTTGCTGACAAATAATAATTTAAGAGATGATAGAAAATAAAATACACCCTACCTGGTATCATAAGCTGTAGCTTCACCAGGAGATTTTCATGGTGTTATTAATTTTGAGAGACAAGMTCAAGTGGTTTAAATAATTGAAAGAAGAAAATACAACTTCCACAGCATTRTGTCTCCAAGTACACTTTTTTGTGTGTAATTTATAGGGCAGCCTCACTCCAAACACATATGAGATTTTCTATTTCRTGTTCTGCAGATGATGTTTGCAGCTCTGTGCAGGTATCTAATTTCCAACCAAAGACAATACATTGGGGGCAGCACGAGGTTATAGCAACAAGCCAGTCAGAAAACAAGTTATTCAAAGCCTGCTGAAAATAATCCTGTAATTCTATCCATTGTGCAACCTTTACTTTCAARGGATAGAGCAATACCCTGCTCACTGGGCAGAGTTTTCATGAAACCAACGTAATACAGTCTAGATATTCTTACCCAATTTGAAAGAAAAATAATAAATATTTCACTTTCCAATATCACTGTCATACTTCTGCGTAAGTCCTGAGTGACCAAACACTTCTCATTTCTCTGCCTCAAAGAGTAAAAGGAAGTGGGAGCATATGCCTGCACCATCAACACTTTGCTTTTGGATMTAGAAATTATAGATTAAATTTGAAGTTTTTATGGCAATTTGATGACAGAGCTGAGCACCTTGCTCGAGAAACTGAGACAAGGGATTTTCTCATGCTGCACTTGCAAAAATAAAAAACATATGCTTAAAGGTTTGTGAATTCTTGAATAGTGGAGTGTAGATCAGAGCTGTATGACCCAGCCATTCAGGGTGCTATAACCCTTCACATGAACCTCTGAAAGGAGCCAAGTGCTTGTGGAGAGAAGCTCCTCAAGTGGGTTATCAGCTGGCTGGAATGCAGGAAATGAAGGAAAGGAGCAGATTGCTGCTTTTTCACACTAAAGAGAAGTGAGAGGCCTTGCTGTGCTGAAAGCTCAGGTGGAAAAGGAGCTGTTCACAAGGCAACAAAACATATCATGGTAAGAAAATGATTGGAGAGGTTGATTGTGAAGCCAGTTGRGTGAAGACATGCAGGAGCATTTCACAGGAAGCCAGGGGGATGAGCAACAAATTAAATCCTGTGTTAATCCACATATCCATGGGGAAAAAAGAACCATGACCCAAGAATGGTCTTTAAATCAATGTTCACACTCCATAAAAAAAAAAAAAAATTGGGATCATTGTGTCTCCCCATCTGTAATATCAGCTCAATTTTTAAGAGTAGACAGAAAAGCATATACAACACTAAGATTTTTAAGGTGAATGGAGAATGAAAAAGAAAAAAAAAAATACTGTTATACACCAAGAGAAATCAAGGCACAAAAGTATTGACTGCTGTAGGCTGCTTAGATCATCCCATTTCCAAAGCAGCAGAGGTGAATCAGAAAAGGTTTTAGCTTGGAGAAGGGCAAAACTCAGGTCAGAGATGCAGAAACACTCACATAAGAGGGGAAGCTGCATCAGCTGTAATGCTTTTACCTGGGGAAATAAATACCAGGGGCAGAGGGGCATGATACAGTTTCACAGAGTCATAGAGCATTAGCTATTTGTCACACCCCAGCATCTGACAAAGAGTTTGAATTAAAACAGGTGAGCKTTTTCACACAGAGTGCAACTGCATTGTGGAGGCCACTGCCACAAGGTGCCACAGAGGCAAAAAAAAAGAATAGAAACCAGACAAAAATAACCTGTTAGATGTAGAATACTGAAAAAGTTCTTTAAACACATTATTCTACATTTGRCCTGTTTCTTATACTCTTTTTCTCATCCTCCAGTACTGAGCACTCTCAGGAAGAGGACACCAGTCTACTTGAGCCTTTGATTTTTCGTGGCGTGTTGCTGTTCTTACACTTTGACACATCTCAAGGGTTAAATTCAGAATAATGTGCTCGCTCAGGAGTTTTGCCAAGAACACAAATTTGGGCATTTTGCCTCTTAAGCTCTGTGACAGGAATTAGTTAAATCCAACTTGGTAATGGACAGAATGTTTAAAACCTTCACTGCCAGCACTGTCATTCTGGGATGCAAGACTGCCATCAGCCCTAGACTTTGGTCCTGAGSTATAACACTAAGTGAAGAATTCACCCTCACTCTTTTACCATATCTCCTCTTGGTATTTTTCAGCAGCTCTGGAAGCTTTTCTCAACAGCAGCATTTGAGTTTTAATGTGATCAATCTATCAACAGGAAAGCTGCGTTTCATTGATCCTGAATTATTGCACCTTTGTGCAATTTGTGGCTGCTCCACTGTTCTAATTTTGCAGAAACTGCATCTAAAACAGCTCAAATGCTGAAAATATTATAAAAGCAGATCATATGCAGGAAAAAATGAAAAAATGATAATAATTATCACTGAGTGGTAAGACTTTCCAGAAAGAACCATCTTTTAGAARCAGACTCGGATGCTATTTACTCACCTAAATAATTACGGGGATGTTTTCAAAGGAGTTCAGCACTCAGCCTGTTGAAATCTTTTGAAAACCTGGTCATAATAGTCACAATGGGAACTGAGTTCTTTTGAAAAACTGGTCACCAACTGAGAGTGCCAAGGCAGTGAGAGCTGGATCTCAGACAGAAGAAAACTTGCTCTGTAACACCTCTTGAAATACCCAGCAGTGGTTGTGAGAACAGAGGAGTATCTGCTCTACCTCCACCTGATCAACAATAAAGTTGTGATTTTTCCATTATATTGTTTTCCCAACAAGAAACCTGGATTCCAAAAGCCTTTTAGGAGGGGAGATGTTGATTCCAGGAATCAGTTTGATTTCCCCTCAGAACACTGTTCCAGTGCATTGCAGTTCTCCAGGAACCTCCAGGCAACCGCTGCTTCCTGAATCACAAGAAAGAAGGAAATATGCATCTTAAAAATTGTGATTCTCGGATGAAAAGGAGATATCTGAGCTCATCCTACACRCAGCCCTCAATGTGACTCTTCCAGGTTTCTAGTTCCCAAGTCTGAGACAAGCTACTACACTTATGTGCCAGGCAGAAGCTTTTCCCAGCCAGGCAAAAAAACTCAACATTCTGTCTTTCCTTCAGTAAAATTTTTTTCACTCAACCTGTTGAGTTGGAACAAAACGTTATTCAAAATACTTTCTGCAAGAAGGAAGAGTTTACTTCCATCACATTCTAGCTAAATGCTGTACAGGAAGACTGGGAAACAATTTTCTGCCTTGTTCCTCTCAACCACAAACTTCTAGAACACTTACCTACCTACAATTAGGCAATATGAAAATAAGAAGTTTCATAGCAGAAATAACTGAAAGCTTTTTAATATCTTATTTACAAAGAAACAACTTAGCCTTTTTTTAAAGGAAATTCTTTCCAAAATTCTCTTACAGTAGAATTATAATAAGAAAAAAAAAAACACAAAAAACCTCAAGAATTTGCCATTTATGATCTCTATACATACCATAATACTTCTATTCACYGTATCTCTGTTTAGTTTTCTACCTACTCCACACAGACACTTAGCACTTCCTAATTTTCTAATATTTGCCATTTTCATTTTCCAGACCTTTCCAAATCTTTCTATCTCTTTCACAGACACTTGAGTCAGAAGAAGAATGATGAGAATCTCTGTCATTGAAATATTCAGGCCATATTTTTAGTTACGTGTTTGGTTTTCTCCTACTAAGCAGAGGTTGTTCCCCCCTAGGAGATTAATAACATAATCCCCCCAAAAGATACCTGAATTTCTATTTCACACCTGCAGGTGGGTTTGGATGGCGTTTTTTCTCTCTCTCTTTTTTTTTTCTTTTTAATATTTTAGTTAATTGCATTTCCAAAATTTTTTTAAAGCCCCAAACAAACAAGAACCACAAAAAAACCAACAGCAATAAAAAAAAACCCTCAACATTTCTATTTTTTTAAAATTTGAATACAAATCAATCACTCAAAAACAAACCAGAAAGTTTCTATTTTATAACCCCTACATAACTTATATTTTTTCCTCTCTTCAAAGGACAACCTCATGGTATTTCTAACTGCTAAAGTGAATAACAGCCTTGGGGAGGATATTTAATTCTGGGTTGTTCAAAGCTCTAAATACTCGACTTCTCCATCAAAACTTTCCAAGCTGTGGTTCTTTTGTTTTGCATTAGACATACTCAAAACTGAGGTTTGTAGGTGAGACTTTGCTCAGTCCTTCCCASGTGCCTCCTGTGCAGAGTTTTGCCACACTTTGCTGAGTGAGAATTTGAAGAGGTTTTTCTGCAGGTGTGCTCAGTCTCAATGTGCTCATTGCCAGCAACACTGGATTTATTTTATACAAAAATAAACATGTTTTTATGTTTATTTAGATTTAACACAAGGTATTGTCTTTAAAAAAAACAAAAAAAAACCCAAGGAAAAGTAAACTTTGTAACTAAGTTAAGTCTTCAACACAGAAGGCACAAAGCAGAATCTTTTGGAGGAATCTTCAGCAGATGCTCCCATATATCTGAAATCATTCAAATTTCTTATTCATGGCTTTGTGGGAGGCAGGGAGTCTCATTTTCTGAGGTGCAACACAWATTTGTGCAGGGATCTGACTGTATCCTCTCCCTTCTACCTCATGTACTTTGTACTCTTTGCAAGAAGATGACTGTTTCTGAAAATATATGTATAAAACATGCATCATTTTATTATTGTCATAATTGCATTCCTGTATATTTATTCTGTATTACATATCTTTTATTGATTTATTATGTATTCTATGTTAATTTTATGCAATTTTATGCTTATTTATATTTARTACTTATTTRTRYATTTTAATATTTTATATRTATTCTAATACTTATTTTAAWATTTTGCRTATTTGTTTGCCTTTTACATTTTTTAATGTATTTTCACAATAATAGGTATGTTTTACACGTTTTTGTATATTCTAAATTTTTTATGGATTTATATTTMTTTTRTAGATTTATTACATATTTCATGTTMATTTTAGATACTTTTRTGTTCATTTAATTATTTTAATACTTATTTTATACATTTTGTATACTTGTTTGCCTT
>NW_026623995.1:88688-119360 GCF_030028575.1 Malurus melanocephalus | reverse complement strand
TTTGATCTCTATTTCTTTTCTATATTTTTTTTATCCCCACGTGCTCTCAGACCAATTTTCGGTGTCTCCCTGCTGCATCCCGCAGGTTTTTTGGGGGTTTTGGAGCCGTGGCTTGGGTTCTGCTGCCCTCCGGTGGCCCCGCGGGATTGTCCCCAAAAAACACCCTACACATGGTCCCATTTCTCCACCGATGAGAAAAGGAGCAGGTACTGCCCTGATAAAAAATCCTGAGTTTTTTTAACCCTGTGACTCCTCCTGAACGCACTTCAGAATTATTAAATTTCATGTTTGATGGAGTAGAAATAYAGCATAAATTCCTTGCAGAGGTTTGGAATAAAATTAATCCCAATGATGAGCTCCTGGATAAATTCACCAAAACAAATTTGTAGTTTGAGTGGAACATCCGGCAGTGTATAAGGAGCTTCAGCTTCCAAGATGTGATCACAGGATGTTCCTGGAATCCAGGAACAAATAATGAGCTTTCAAAGTTGCTTCAAATGGATCTTGATAACATTTCTGATGCAAAGCTCTTTTGCAGTTTATAAACARCCAGGAAGGAGAGCAGGGTTGCTTGCATGTGTTTTGTACTGCAGTTCTGCTAAGGTTGCAGTCCATAAAGCAAAAACACCAGGAAACTCCTGAGATTCCAGGATTTGGGATGGGCAGAGGGTGCACAGCATGGATTTCTGGGGCTGTAAATGTTACACTGATTTTTTTCTAACCCTAGGCTGGAGAAGCTGGTCAGAAAGCAGCACACGCATTTCAGGTTTTAACAGCTGCCTGTGGTACAACTGGTGGTATTCCCATAAATTAAGGGATTMATTTAGGGGACCAGGTCAAAATTTAAACCAACCAACCCTTGAAATTTAAATTGCACCGTAATGTTATTACCTGATGATTTCCTTGTTCAGTGCATGAAGTGGGTGGAAAGTAGAGACAGGGACACAAAGATGACTTTAATATTCCTGTTGGTGCCTGATGATTTTTTTTTGTCTTTTATTTTATAAACCCTTTTCATATATTTTATTTACCCTTCTAGATTTTTTCCTGTATCCTTTCTGTATTCCTTGTAYCCTTTGCCTGCATGCTTGTAATTCTTGTAGACTGATAGTCCAGCTCAGTTTTGGGGTTCTGCTGGGCAGAGAGACCAAGCCACCCCAGCACAAAGCTGGTGAGCCCCATCTTAAATCTCAAAGCTTCAACCTTGACTGAAATCTTCTTTCTGGAACATATTTTGGGATCTGCCTCATCTGGGAAAGATGCTYTAGAATAGGGGGACATTACTTCATTTGTTAAATTTCTTATTGGGGGATTCTAGATCAGCRGATRTGCTAATTTGTGAAATCCATAAAAATTGTACAGTGTTATACGTGGGGTGCATTTTTGMCGTTTTCYACCTTGAGCTGTGGGATCCTATTAAATACCCAGGTAAAACCCTTTTATCCCTTTAACYGTGTCTACCYCATGATTCTAAAAACAGCCAAAAAGGCAGCACTGTAAAGCCACCTGCACTGCCAGATCTGGATTTCTGAGTCTTTTCCCCACCCCATGGCATTGCCACCCAAAACCCCTGTAGATTCAGGGTCATTCTCACAGCCGGACACAGAGAACATTTCCAAGACATTGGGGATTTATCAATAAGTCCTGTATCCTACTGGATCCACAAAAACAGGGACTTTACCTYTACCTTGACGATGGCTTTCACTTTTTTTAAGCAACAAGCACTGATAAATAACACGGAAGGGTAACAGGGGCACCCGTGAGCAGCCGCTCATTTTGTGGCCGCTCAATTTTGGAGAGTGGCACTGATTTTTAGCTCAGCCTTGCGGGTCCCCAACCCAAACCTCTCCCAAAAATTTGTGATAAATAACACCGTGGTAAATAACAGTGTGGTAAATAACACCAGGGTAAATAAATAACACCGTGGTAAATAAATAACACTGTGATAAATAACAGTGCCCGAGCCAGGGCCGCAGACACCGCTCCCCTCACGGCTCCCTAGCAGAGCCCTCTCGCCACGGCTTCAGCGAGAATGCCTTTTGTTTACAATTTCACCAGCTGAAAGACCCTTTTGAGAACACAAAAAAAAAAAAAAATCTACACCAAAACAGAAGGGAAAGAAAGCAAGCTGAAGAGGCCACTATGAGGATCTAATGTATGGCTGAGACCACCCCTTGGCTGGCAGGCCGCGTTGCCATCAGCTGTATGCACGGGGGACGCTTTTGGGGTTTGGATCAGCTGTCCCCATCCCTCATTCATGGGATGAAAGCTCTGGTTCTGTTGGGAGGGCAGCATTCCTCAGCGTGCCAGCTGCATCCTCTGGCCTCGGAGAATTCATTSGTTCTGATGGTCACCGTGCTTCAGAATGATGGCTGTCATAACCCCACCGATAAAATTACACACCCCTGGCATTTTCCACATGGCYCATTCAGCCTCTCCCTAGGCCGCCGGTGGCTTCCTCAGATGCGTGGCACTGGAAAGATTTAACTTGCCAGACCTTTTTTTTYTTTATCTCTTTGTTATGTGCCAATTAAGTCTGTGTTAATCAAAGGCAGTATTTCCCCAATTTATCCCCCTCCTTTCCCCAGCCTCCTCCTAGGCAACTTGAGGGTTTGTACCCCCCTTCCTCCCACCTACAATTAGCATTCAGACGTTCCTCCTGGCAGAGCCAAAGCCTCCCTCCCTCCCTCCAGGAAGCTTTCTTCTTATAACACATTTTATATTTCCCTGCCTCTCTGCAAGGTGCTCCAGCCAGTTCCCAAACAAAGGGCAAAGTGACTTCCCTCAGACATGTGGAGCCTCCAGCCATTCTCAAACACCCCTGTGACAGTTCCCCTGCTGGGGACTGGCTCGAAAACAGAAGCCACATACAGTAAAAAAAAACAAAACAATAATTCATTGATTTTCTTCTGCTTAATTCCAAATTACCAAGTAAGAATATCAAATTCAGCTCAATATTGCCCTCACCAACAAACTGCAGGCCTGGGAGAGGAGCTGAGCTGCAGGTAGGGTGGAACCAACAGGAAAGCAATGCCAGCTTTTATCCTGCAGAGATCAGGATGCTCAGGCTGCAGTGAGTGCTTTGTTTCAAAGCAGCCTCATTTCTTTTTTTTATTTCTTCCTCTGAAATGGTGCTTTGGCAATGTGGCTGGGAAATGGCTGAGTTTTGTGTGTGTTTCTGAAACCTCACCRCAGGCTCTTCAGTCGTCTCTGGYTGAGAGAACTTTGCAGGCTGRAAGTGAAGGGGAATAGGCAATGGGAGCTGTGTGGTCAATATTCAATATTCAAAGTTTTCAAAATGCGAGAAATTGTGTGGTCATCAAAACTGTGCTGAGCAAGGCGAGCGCTACAACCATCGTGTCTGCATCTCTGCTGATTTTTATTTACTTTTGAGCTGACCTCATGAGCCTGGCTCTGAGAAAGAACATCTACCTCACTGTGACACAGTTTTGATGACCACACAATTTCTTGCATTTTGAAAACTTTGAATATTGAAATAAGTCACAGCATTAAAATTTTATTCCAAAAAAAATCTGCATAAAAGAACGACCCCATTTCCTCTGGCTGGGTGGCATTTTCAGCATGAAATAGAAGTAGCAGCTCGGGGAGAGGTGGATGGAGAAAGTAAAAGGACAACMAGTTCACAACCATTTGAAGGAGGAGCATTCAGTGCAGGAGAACGAGAGCAAAGCAGAGGAAAACTGCGGCATCTGCAGTATTAAATCMCACACAGAGACTCCCAATAATCTTTTTTCACCAGGCTGCTTGTAACCTGAACGTTTTCAGAAGCACGAAGATGATGTAGGAGACACCGAGAGCTGTGGAGCGAGGTCTGGCTGGGCTCCCCACACCAAACSCAGCTTTCAGAGCCACCGAGGTGCCACCTTGCCACCCCCAGGTGACACTTTAGGCTGTATTTCTGCCCCAAGTGGGGCAGGCTGAGCTGTGGGCAGCACCTGGCACAGTTTGTGAGCTCCACAAAGCAGGGAAATGCCCCTCAGCAGCTCCTCTGGAACAAGGAAAGCCCTCACCAGAGCTGTGAGGAGACCGCGCTCTGGTGAGAAGGGAGAGGAAGGAAAGGGAAAAAGAGTTTACTTCCCACAAATGCCTACATGAGAGGCAAGAGCAGATAAGGAGGGAGCTGATGCTGCTGCTTTTTATCTCGATGCACAGGGCAGGAAAGGGACATGCTTGATTTACATCTCCTTTCACCACGGTGCTGTCTGAAATGTCTCCAAGCTGCTGGAGAAGCTGCTCCTGCCAGGACCCAGCAACTCTGCCCACATTCCAGTAGGGAAATGATGCCTTAGGAGTTTTAGTTTCTGTATTTTCATGTATCTGCATTCTTGTACTTCTCCAGTGTACAGCACTAAAGCTCCTGTTTTATCTTTAGATAAAACAATTCCTCTCTGAGCCTGAAATCCAAGGACACTTCACTGCCTCAGAGCCCCAAAATATGGAAACAACAGAGAATTGGGGGGAGCAAGTTTGGGGTGGGTGACATCATCACCTGAAGGTGTCATTGGAGAATTGCGTCCCAATATATTCATAAGACAGAACTTATAAAAGGTGAAGATCTCGTGGCTCGGGGTCCATTTTGGGTGCAGCCTCAGAAGGAGGCCTTTTCTGCCCTGAATGTACCAGCAGGCCTGGATTAAATTTGTCTGGTTTTATTCTCTTGACTTTGTCTGGCCTCTGTTTTAGGTCAGCCTTGTTTTAGGCATCACCAGCAAGGCGCTCCTGGAGAAGAGCAAGGATGAGTTTCTCTCCCAAAGGTGCCACAGACAATGGGATGTGGCCGTGGGCTGTCACCACACAGAAGAGAARATCCTCCAGGATTCTGTTTTTGGATTAAAACCTGAGCCATCACTTCCAGCAGCCCAGATTGGACATTGTAATCAAAGCCAGAGTGACATGAAAAGCCTTGACCCCGGAGAAAAGGAGCAGCCCTGCTGTCAGCACGTCCATCACCATCCTGGTTWTCCTGTCTGCATAAACAAAAAATGATTGATTTTCCCCACCATATAGACAAAGGAACAGGATCTGTTGAGTGCACAGGAAACACCTTGCCCTGCCATCTCCTACCCGCAATTTTTCAGTTTATGACAAAAGTAGGTTTGTACATTATGTTATATGTTTATCACCACTGAGTTCTTTAGGGGAAAAAACACCGAGTTAAAGATAAGGTGTTGTGACTTTGGATTAAAGCACCCTTAAGGAGCGCCTTCAAATGACAGGAAAAAAAAAAATAAATTAAGGCCAGGGGAACCAAGCAAAGCTGACAAAGTGGAGGGAGAYAAATTATTAGGTATTGGAGACATGAGGGACCCTGTCCTGACAGGACTGACCAGAGCAGCAGTGAAGAGCAGCGCYAGAAACGAGCTCTAAGAAGCAAGAAAAAGTCTTGCTGTTGGCAAATCAAAGTGTCTGAATACTCATCCCTCCCTGCAATATCCAAGTAATACAGCTGGGTCAATTTTCCCCTGTTTAGCTCCAGAAAAGCCATCAAAATGACTCAACAAGAAATAGCAAAAAGGGGAGAAAAAAAATGCCCCTTTTTATCCAGCTAAGCCAAGCTGGGAGATGTTCTTTTGGCCWCCTGAGACAAAGGCAGTAATATTTCTCTCAGAATCACATTGGGGGGTCCCACCCTTATGTTATCAAGGCTGATAAGCCAATTTCAGAGATTCTCTTCTCTCCTTTCTTCATTTTAATTAAACTGTGATAACAAGAAGGGCAGCAGCTCCTCCAGTCCCCTGTCCATGCTCACCTAAAAGCAGAAATCATCCTCTGTCATAACAGCTCAGTGTCCTTGGTTTTGTGCTATCAACAGCTCCAGAGAGAGGAATAAATGATCAGAGGCCTGTCAGGATATCCTGTCATTCAYGGGGGAGGCTTTATTCAGCTTTCCAGTGAGAACTTTCAGCAAATACTCTGCATTTTGGAATCTCTCTTGCCTGGGCAAGCTCCACATGCTGTGTCCCTCACTCATTGACCAGAGTCCTGCTGAACTATTTGCCTAAGATTGCAGAAGAAGTAGCACCTTTAACAATCATTTCACATCAGCATTTCATATTTGGAGGGCTCTGGAAGAAATAAACACATTTCACAATGGAAAGAAGTCCAGGGTTTTTATTATTTTTKGCTTTTTTGGTTGCAGTGAAACTGTGTTTGACATCACAAGTCCAAAATGAGGTAAGAGGTGTTTTTTTATTATTATTTGTCTATCATATTATTTGTCTGTATTTATTGTTATTTGTCTATATTTATTATTATTTGTCTATATTATTTGTCTATATTATTATTATTCTATATTATTAATTGCCTATATTTATTATTATTTGTCTATATTATTTGTCTATATTATTATTATTATTAGTCTATATGATTATCTATCTATATTATTATTTGTCTATATTATTAGTCTATATAATTATTATCTGTCTATATTGTTATTCACCCATATTTATTATTATTTGTCTATATTATTAATCTATGTTGTTGTTTGTCTATATTATCATTATTTGTCTATATTCTTATTTGTCTATATTCTTATTTGCCCATATTTATTATTTGTCCATATTACTCAATGTTATGGAGTGAACAGTTATCAGATGCTGTGTTTTACAGAAGAAAAACCCACTTTAGCAGTCATGTGCATATAATAATGAATTTCAACCTAAGAGCTCTGTATTTCAGTGCTCTGAAATAACAGAAATTCATCTGTTTATTCTGCATGAGAATTTGACTCAAATTATATCAGATGAGTCCACTGAAAAAAACTCTATAAATGGCAAATGTGACAGAAGTCTATAAATGCTGCATTAATCAAAACAAATTGATTGTGATTTCTGAAGAAGAAGAAAGCATAAATATTTCTGTGTGAAAATTATCTGTTCCTACTAACTAAAAGGAGGAAAAGCGATTTTAGATGGGTAAAGAAAAAAAAATCTAATTGAGCTATTTAAGCTAATGACACAAAGTTATAAATTTACTTAAAGGGTTTGTAGAGCTTTGGGCAAGTGGTGCATTTGTCATGTACAAATYCTATGGATCTGTGGGATTTCACAACATCTGTTTTCACCACCCTCACAGAGAGGCAGAACACATTTAGAAGAGGAAACAAAAGGACAGAGAGAAATTGGGAGGGGAAARGGAAACACTCAGGTGTTTTACTGCTGTTGCTGTTGGTTGGGTGCAGTTTTTAAACGGAAAAAATACTCTGAAATGTACAAAAAGTACTGGGAGCTATGTTAAAGTTGTTCTTAAAAAAAAATAAAAATAACAGCCACTAAAAAGTCAACTTTCTTCTAAAAGCAGAAAAGGGAAAATGAGGAAATGGGYGAAAGTGGAAATAATGCTACCACTTCAAAACAAGTAGTGTTTCACAGCTGGTGGTAGAGAAAGGTTATAAGTTATTTTAAAATTTGCCTTTCAAAATTATCTGAATTTTATTGTTCCAAAACCAAAATTCTTTAGGATGCCTTTTTGATGACAACCAAACCTCTTATCAAGCAGTATCCAAATTACACCCACACCTGGACAAAGGCCACATTTTTCATTTCAAAGACACCTRAAAAGCATCTACACAGCAAAAGGTTTCACCACCCAAATGCTCCAATGTCACCCGAACCAGATTTCAACACTGCACTTATATTTAAAGTGTTTAAGATTTTATAACTTATARAATAAGATTTTATAACTAAAATCTGACAACGAAATAGATGCTGAAATGTGCYTCTGAGTGGGTGATGGCAATCCCACAGAGCTCCTCGGATGTTGTGGAGCTAAAGCTCTTTATCAGTGTCTGTGCTACATSCTCATGACATTTGCTGCTGAAAAACCCAGCTGCCAAAGGGAGAAACTGCTGAGTGAGGGATGTACAGAAATCCTGCCCAAGGTGCCAGGGTACCCACCCAGAGCAGCCAGGAGGTTCTGCAGARGCTGCAGCATCCCACACGTGCCCAGCAGGTCCAGTGCTCTCTGGACTGCCCAGGTTACGCTGCAGGTTTTTGAAAAAATTCACAAATTCACCACTTGTGAATGATGAATTCACTTCTACAAGTACCAGGAAGAAAGAAGATGAAGCCAACGTTAGATGTAGACCAACAAAGATTTGGGGATTGAAAATAAATATATCAAAATGGTTAAGACAAAAAACAAAAGGAAGGCTGCTCTTGTCAGTGTATTCCAGTGGGGCCAGGCCCATGAGCTGCCCCAGGCTTGAATGCAAAGCTGAATGGCATCCTTTGACAATTTGAAAATGCCAGCTGTAGCCCTTTAGATCATCATTGCCATGTTTTAGTTGAGGTGCCAGGGCRTGGGTTGGACTCAAAGATCCTGAAGGTCTCTTCCAACCCYGGTGATTCTGTGATCACGGTGGTTCTGATAATATTGAATCCACTTTTGAGAGGAGCCTTTGTTCCACAGGTTCTGTGCTCTCTGTGTGCCCAGAGCCACCAGCAGCTCCCTCCATACCTGGTTTAATTTTACTTTGTTCCATTTTTCAGTGTTTCATTTTCACTTTTCAGAACCAACTCAGTGATGCTGTCACTGTAACCTGGCTTTTAAGCCTGACAAACTTCATCTGTTGATAAAGCACTCTGAGGAAAAATATYACAGTTAGAAGGTTTTATCCTGCAGTGGTTGGACATATTTTGTCCGAATGTTTGCAGACAAAGTTGCTGCAAAGCACTAATATGTGGTTTAACCTAATTYAGCTCCCAAACAAGGAACTCCTGCTGAACAGAAAAGAGTGTGAGAACAAAGCTGAGTAAAATTTGCCATTTCTCACCAATGTCACTCGGGGTGGTGTTTTTCCTTCTTTTCAATCATTCTTCTCCTGTTGCAGGTGAAGAAGCAATGTGATCAAAAGCTGCTCATTAGGATGAAAACCAAATGTGTGCCTTGCTCCTTAAACCTCGACACCCCATGTCCTGCTGGTTACAGCAAAATTACCAACGGGACTGGGATCCCAGACTGCAGGTATCTCCTCTGTCAGGGCTTTTCTCCATGAGCAYTAAAAAATGGTAATACATGTCAAAAATGGTCTAGTCTGAGCAATTTTTTTATGGAACATTTACCATTGGCTTCACCAGCTCCAGAACCCAAGCTTCATTCAAGGTATTTGATGGTTGAAGTTAATCAACAAGTGACACAGAGGAAAATGAACATTGCTTTTGGTGGTCTRTGAGATTTTCTCTTGAATAATATCATAGAATCTCTTCCTTGTTTATTCTGTTTGATAAGAATGATACAAAAATATTTGCAATTTATATTATATCATATTACATTACATTACATTACCTTATATTATATTGTATTGTATTATATTGTATTGCATTATATTATATTGCATTATATTATATTGCATTATATTGTATAATATTATATTATATTAATTATATTTTATTTTCTTTTATTTATTATATTATATTAATGTATTAATCTTATCTATAAATCATATAAATAACAGATTTTTTCAGCTTTCTAGATCAAGGAGTTGTGGGGGTGAAGGGCAGGAAGAGATAGCTCAAAACCAGCTTGAAATCTTGCCATTCATATTGGAAAGGAAAAAATAAAACAACTTATTTATTTAAAGCATTGTAGAGAAAATTTAACTACTTTAGAGAAAATATAACTGTTTTGAGCTTTCTTAGAATTTAAAGAGTCTTGAATAATTTTTTAACACTTTTAAAATGGTTTCATATCATAATTTACAGGGAAAAAAAAAAGAGCTGTATTTAGGCTGGAGTAGGAAAATAAATAAACTGTTCAAAAGAWCCAGCTTCGAGGATCTCTTTAGATCTCAATATTCAATGTATCTTTTAATGAGGAAAAAATCCAGATCAATGCAACTGAGCTTAAAGTGCTCTTGCCTGACACCGAAAGAAGAGGAAGTTCAGAATTTTTATTTTTTCCCCATGGGAGGCTGTGAGTATTTTAAAAGAATTTTGGCTTYTTTTCCTCAGGTATTACCTGGAAATCAAAACACACACGCTTTCCTTCCCGGGCTGTCGGCATCGCTGCGTGAAGGAATTTGAACAACCCGAGTGCTGCCAGGGCCACTGGGGCCCAGACTGCTTGGGTAAGCTGCTTTTGGGGTTTGGAGATTTTATTTTCACACATAATTTGAGTAATTTCTTTAGAAACCATTGCTGTGAAAAGTTTGCTCTKCAGAGGCTTGTTGTAGAGGTAGAAATAAATAGAAATTTTCAGCTAAAACTTGGAGGATTTGAAGAAAAAACAGATAYTCAGAACTTCATCTAAAAAGAAAATATCTGTAGAAAATTTAAAGAGCCTCAGAAAACTTCCTTGGTTTTGTGATTTTCAAAACAAATCTTTACAGTCAATGACTGCAAAATTATTTCACTCGGGATGAGTGAAAGTCCCACAAAGGACTTTAAAAATTAGGATTTTCAAATCACAAGTTGAAATGTTTCATTTTAGGTCAAAGCCACCCTCGTCCACAGATAAAATATTTCCAAATCTCTTTAATTTTTTACTTTGTAATGCAAGGAGTAAGTTCTGTCTTATGAACATATTGGACCCCAAGATGTCAACCACCCCAAACTTGCTCCCCCAATTCTCTGTTGTTTCCATATTTTGGGGCTCTGAGGCAGCGAAGTGTCCTTGGATTTCAGGCTCAGAGTGGAAATGTTTTGTCTAAAGAGTGGAGAACGGTAGTTTTAGTGCTGTACAAGAACACAGATACATGAAAATATAGAAGCTAAAAAATCCTCAGGCATCACTGGAGATGATGATTTACCACCCCAGCCCCAAATGCAGCCKGGGTGCTCCCCATCCCATAATCAGGATCCTCTGGGCAGCCACACAAGGATTTCTGGAGTGGGGTAGAGTTCCCTGCCCTCCTCCCGTGTGGAGGAGGCTGCCAAGGTGAGGAAGCCCTCCCTTCCTTTGGACAAACTTCCTGACCCCAAAAAGCAAAGAATCAAGGTCTCAGCATTGTTTCATTTGAAGGGAAAAAAAAAAAWATTAGTTATCTCTGCATTATCATGACCTCTGTAACAGAACATGGCACAGCTCRGAATGTCAGGAGGAAAGACGGTCCTTCCTGAGGCCAGGCAAAAATCCCTGAGTAGGGACTTAATTCGCATTTAGCATCTGATGGCAAGGACAAAATTAGTTTTTTAAATAGCACCCTGACTTCCTTAAATGACAGCACATGCTGGAACAGTGTCAGTGGGAGATCTTTTGTCCCTTCCCTCCCCATAGAGAGCACCAAGCCATCCAGCTGCACACCCATCCCTCTGTAAAAAGTTGTAAAATCAAAAGCACAAAATCAAAAGTTGTAAAATCAAAGGGTCAGGAAAGGTGCAGGGGGAAAGAGCACAGCTTTTCAACCCTGCCAGCATCATCCACACACAGCTGGAAGAGCTCAGGTTCCTACCTGAGCACAGGTTCTCACTCTGGACAAATATTTCCATGGCTCCAGAGAAAARCCTGGGTACCAGCTGAGAGGTGTAKAGCRTGACCAACTGAGTAGAAARCACTGGAAGGATAAAGGGGGAGAAAAAATGTGAAAAGAAAAAGTAAAGGCCAAGAGGAAAGGTAATAAATTTAATGCTGAAAGATTATATGGTCCAAAATACAACTTTGCAAGCACTGCTCACTGCTTCAGCCTCACRGGTGAAGTGTTTTAAGAGGCTGTGTGTGATAACACTTGGAAAGTGCTGGATTTTACTCCATGAAGCAAAAAAAAAAATGAAGACAAAAAATAAAACCTGCTAGATTTAGGTTCTGCCTCCTGTGGCCCTGCTGGCTGCAGGAAACTCTTGATCTGCCTGGTCAAAAACTTGTACAACAAATGGTGATTTACCCAACTTCTGATACCGCTGGCCCTTGGTGCTGCTGTCAAAACCAGAGACGAGATGCAGTGAAGGCAAGGGGAAGTGCAATGAATGCCAAGGGRAAAAAAAAAAATCAGCAATTTTAAAGTGACTTTTCCTAGAAATTATACCATGAATTCTGAGTTTTTCTTTGCACATTCAACAAAAGCGTCAGCGCAGGGAATTTTTTTTTTCCATTCTGTGCRAATATTAATCAGTTGCCAACAATCCTAAAGATAAGCTGTCATCCCTTAGCCAAAAAACAAGATTCATTAAATGCCACTTTAAAGATTCAAATACACCTATTTCTTTCCCTCAATTGTCATTATTTAAACTAAATCCTTACAACATCTTATTATTTCAGYGTGTATGAGATAAACAGCTCTAAACTTCTCATCTTTGAATTTATTGTTTTTTCACAAGAAGATTTCAGGGATACAATGGAGCTCAGACTGCATTAAGGCATAAATTTRAAAATATTAACAGGTTGGTAGAAAGCCAAAGCTTTCAGTGGAATTAAGTATACCCACATGCACATTTACTTATTTGCTCATCACTCTGTCCAAATCAAACCCATTTTTACTGAAACTTCCACGTTACTTAAATACTCTAAACCGGGATTAACTTAGGCAGGGGGAGCATAAATCACAGAACAAACTCTTTCTGAGCAATAAATCCACCAGGAGAGCACCTGTGAGGCCAGCAGGAGTTTGACACATTTACACAGCACCTGCATCAAAATTATGGTGCCTAATGGGAATCCTAATCACAGGAAGGAAAGGCTTAGGGAGAGAGTTAATCCATCRTTTCCAAGGAGGGGCTGGACAACTGTGAAAAATAAGGATATTCCTATAGGAGAGAAAACCTGACAGAATGATCTGACTAAAAACCACTCTAATATACATTTCCTACAGTTAATCTTTCAGTAAAGAWTTGAATTTTGAATTATTTCAGGCAAAAAAAAAAAAAATTAAACTATTTTTATTTGGAAATATGGTCATTTTTTTTTTTTCTTATCTCATCCTGCTGGCTGGGGTTTTTGTTCAGGCTATCTCACCTCCTGTAATCATGATTTTAGTACCAGAGGCTCTGTAGAGCATAACACATCTTCAGCACACAAGTTTTCTTAGTGACCACAGCCCACTGGACAGGAYTTGGTTGTGAGACATCCAGATTTAAATTTCCAAGATGGTTTGGCTCAATTAACACGCTCTTAATGGAAATAGCAGAAAAAAAGGAAAAATTTTCCATGTAAAGCAAATGCAGTTTTGGTGGGAAAAAAAAATAAAGGGTTTATTAAATTCTAACTTAGCATGAAATAAAATCCTGAGAGCAAATTTTCAATCCATCAGATCAAAATCAGGTCAAAAACATCCACATATAAAATACTTCCAAATCTCTTTTAATTTTTTACTTTGTAATGCAAGGAATTATATCAACACACAGGAGTGGTCGGGAGATCTCTGTTATTTCAGRAAAGCCAAAATCTGAGAGTGTCTGCCAGGCAGAGGTAGAGCAGTAGGGATTAAACCACAGTGCACTTTAGAATAAGAAAACTATTTTTTTGCTCAATACTTTGACTTCAGTCACTGGCCTGAATTCCCAGAGAAGGGAGTGTGATGCTCTCTGCTGATGCTGAGATTCTCATGAAGAGATTTGGGTGGGTGGAAAACAGCAGCTGTCACCCCCAAGGTCCCTGTCTGGCCAAAACCTTGCAGAATCTGTCACCTGCAGAGGACAAAGGGCAGAGCAAGGTGGCTTTTGATGGTTCCAACATTGTCATTTCCAGCGTGTCCAGGAGGAGCTGYGTCACCGTGCAATGGGAGAGGACGCTGCTCGCAGGGAATCACCGGCGATGGAACGTGCACTTGCCAGGTATGGCCTTCCTTTGGAATTAAAAAAAATACAACGGCATGTCAAATACATTAAAGTATTCCAGAAACAGCACAGATGACCAGCTTGGAGTTCTCTTTTTTTTTTTTTTTTTTTTTTTTTTTTTTTTTTTTTTTTTTTTTTTTTTTTTTTTTTTTTTTTTTTTTTTTTTTTTTTTTTTTTTTTTTTTNTTTTTTTTTTTTTTTTTTTTTTTTTTTTTTTTTTTTTTTTGGCTTGGATTGGATTGCATGAATCTTCACACTGTTATTACTGCAGACTTAAGCATGTCCAGGTGAAATTATTTAAAAGTTCGTTCATCTCCTGACACAGGTGTTTTGAAATCCTCTATTTTTTTCAGAATGAGCTATTACTTGAGACTTTTTTCCATATTTAGGAAGTACTCATACATGGGGCTAAACTCTCCATACACTGTTCCTCTGCTGAGAGTGCAGCACGTAGTGCATAACCTTGGACAAAAAGATTTTTTTTTAAGAAACAATTCAAATTAAGCCTTTCTACCTCCCTCTACTGGTTCATCTTTAYATCAAAAATCCTCTTATAGGTACATGGGGAAAAGAGAAGGGGCTGAAATAGTCAGAAAATACAACATAACAACTGTAAGACTGATTTGGTCGTTAGGCTTGATTACTGTACCTCATTGTTAATTTGATATTCAGAACATCTGATTTGAAGACGTACAAAATATTTTTTTTTTAAGATGCAGCAGCAAAATTGTTCAAAAGACAATGTTTTCTAGATTATGGTCATTTTTTTTTTTCTTTTCTGATTGAATTTTTCATATTATTTCCCTTTGGCAGCAAAGGATGCTGTTTTCAGCCTGCCAAGCATGAATCTATCTGTAGAGAGATGGATGAGAAACTAAAGTTTTGATTTCTRTTGTGTTATCCACAGAAAGGGTTCGGTGGGACAGCCTGTGAGAAGTGTGCTGAAGACAATTTATTCGGTCCTGACTGCACATCAGGTCAGCTTGAGTTTCCTTTATTTGTTTAGGGAACAGAAGGTGAGTGAAAGCTGTGTTCAGACGCTGAAGAAAGAGAGAAATGGGGAGAGGGCTTGAACATTTCCCATCAGGAGCTGCTGTCTGCCTCAGAGAGCATGATGGGGAAAGGGAAAAGAGCTCTTCACTCCATTCTGAGCCAGGGAGCTCCATAATTCTGCCAAAAGTGTGGAAAAGTGGGTGTTTGGTTTGGTTTTGGGTTTTGGCTGGGTGATGATTTCATTGTTCAGCCATACTTCCATCACAAGTGGAGCTCTGAAAGAGGGATGAGAGCTGGGTACAGGTTTTAGGATGTATATCTATCCCAGGAATATATATTCATATCACATTTTCCACTTTTTCCTGTTTCTTTATTATCTCTACCATTTCAGCTCCTTGACCCTTGCTAAAAATTACACTGAAAAAAACCAAAAAACCCCACTTCAAAACAGGCTTAAGAATAAGTGATAATAGCTGTTTACCTCTAAGTAAAACTCCTTTTCTTCCCTCARGATCTACAAGATAACTTTACTTTGAAAAAGACACAAATGGTCTCAATTTCAATAATCTGTGTTGGCCTTTCTGCACTAATCCTACCCCAGTGCTGCCTTTTTCCACCAGCTGTCCACTGGATGCCAGTGTTGACACACAGAAATGAAACCGAGCCAGCATTTCCATGAAAATGGGGTATTTGAATGAATTCCATGTCATAAATGTAATTATTTTCCAATAAGCTACTGGAGGATTCAATTTCATATCAGTTTAAGCAACATTTTACACTTCAGCTTTCAGGTRTTTCAGATATTAGCTTTTCAGAGCACTCCTCCAAGTGTTCCAAAAGAAATAAAATATAGACCATGTTTATTTGTGACTACCTGTCAGTAACACCTTAGACGTTCCTGGTTTTTATGTTGTGACTACTAGCATGGGCAGGAAGTTATTAATTAATTAGTGCAGGTGATTTGCATGAACACAAGCTGTGTTTTTAAGCAGAAGTGGGTATGTTGCATCACTGAAGTTTAAGCATTAAGTCAGCAATATAATTCTGTACAACTTTCAGATTTTTCCAAGTGTCACTGTGAGTGGCCTTTTTAAAAAATCATCATTGAATCATCATAATTCAAACACTTATGACTATAAAGCTTTTTGAGTACACACCAAAAAAATAAAAGTATACTTTAGGAAAAAAAAAAAAAAAAGCTTCAAAAATTATTTTATAGAAGGAACTTATTGTTGGCTGAACTGTGAATGCATCATATTGTGTGCATATTGTCACTGGGTTTGTAACCAGAATATAACCAGAAATGAGAGAACAGAGGAAGAAAGAAGCCGGAGACTTTCATAATGATTAATTATGCTTTTAATTAAATAAGCTCTATCTAGGGAGGGGGAAAAAAAGTTGCAAAAGTCATCCTTTCCTTTACAAAAAAATTACTCATACTTTGCAAAAAAAAAACAGAGAATGCAAGCCTCAGACAACTAAAGTCTGTTTGCTTTARTGAACCCTTAAAATTAGTAACAATTAAATACAAAAAAAGTCAGTTCACAAAGAACTAAAACCCATTTAAAAACCAAACAAAAAAAAACCTACAAAAATAAACCTTTATCCATTCTATATGTTATATACAAATAAAAACTACTGTTAATTATTTTAATTCTTATAAAATACAAAACTTCTTTACAATAAATAATTTACATGCAAGGAACCCCAGAACAAAATCTGTGTGTCAATCGCCAGGTTGAGGTTCTTGAGAGAACCAATTGAGGTTCTTGAGAGATACAAACAGAATGGAAGGAAAAAGAATGCAATGTGTCAATTGTTAGTAATGAGGTCTGTGTTAGACGTTATATCCAATTTTGGCTTCAGAMTCTTTGTCACATTTTACAAGTTTTATGTCATCAGCAACGAGTCAGTTTGATGCTTATTGAGTGTCCTGAAGTTTTTCATTCCCTGGGCTCTTAGCAGCCTTCAAAAATTATTATTGTTATTTACTGACGGATGCAACTGCAGCTATTGATCACCTCCATGATCTAAGCCCATAAATACAAATTCAGGCACTCAGCTGAATGGCCATTAWTGTTACCTTTTCAAACATTATTTTTCTGTGAATCCAATCCATCTCTCCACACAGTTTGTGACTGTGTTCACGGCGTGTGCAGCAGCGGAGTTACCGGGGACGGAAGATGTTCCTGCTTGTCTGGATACAAAGGGCCACGCTGTGACCAGGGTGAGCAGGGTTTTTTCCATGTGAGATTTGCACAGATGTTCTGTCACAGCTGGAATTGGTAAGGAAGAGCTGGTCTCAGGTGAGCCACACCAGAGCCACCAAACACAAACTTCAATGTGTGAGCTCCCAGAGCCATCGCTGAATCCCCAAAAAGCAGATGATGGCAGCGATGGCATTGAGGCTGCTCGAGCAGGAATATTTTGAGCCCATTCTCTGCAGRATGCAGCCCCTCCTGGCACAGCTTGACCTGTCCCCTCTGTCCCTCAGCCACAGCAGAGTGCCAGGCGCTGCGCTGCCCAGTGAACTCCAGATGTGCTGCCTCAGGTGAGGATGGGACCCAGCTGCAATGCAGATGTGTGCCCGGCTTCCACGGGGACGGGACACGGTGTGAACGTGAGTAATTTCTGTGTCTGCCCCATCAGTGTCACAGTCCAGATATCAACATGCATTTGATCCACGTCTCACCATCTGATTTTTCTTGTGTTCATATCCCAAAGCACAAAGTAGATTCCTTCAGGATGGAACAAAATCCTAAAATGTGCTGGAGAAGCTCATCCACCCATGTTGCTAACAACTTTCAGTCCATGTGATGCCTAAAACTGGCTTACCTAAAACAGGGGCCAGACAAAATTAGGAGAGTAAAAAGCAGTTCTATTTATTGCAGGTCTATTCAGGGCAGTCCCAGCCCACCCACAATGGACAATGGCTCATGGGTTTTTCACCCTTTCTCACTTTTGTCCATTTGCACATCGGGATTTGCTGAATCCTCCAATTCCAGCTCAGCCAATGCAGTCAAAAACTCCAACTTGGCTCCCCCAATTCTCTGTTGCTTCCATCTCTTGGGGCCTGGCCCAGGGAGGTGTCCTTGAGTTTGGGGCTGCAGAGGAATTGTTTTGTCTTAAATCAGAGAGCAGCAGCTCAGCACTGTCTGTGGAGTATGGAGTTATCCACTAAACAATTACAGGATTATAATCCATGGAAAATAGAGAAGCTAAAATCCTAAGGCATTGCATGCAACCAGACTAAAGCGAGTCAACCCCCTTTGAAATACGTAGGGTGGATATTGGGTCATCAAATCCCCTCCTGTCACATCCCTCTGCTGGGGGAAGTTCAGCCTCATTGCTTTCATSTCTTAAAATCAACAACAGCAACCAAGGGCTCGTGGTTATTGAGCACCCATCCTGTGGCAGCTCAGTTCCATCAGCCCCCTACACCCTACAGACAAGTGAAGTTCATTTTCACTTTTTTGTTTTTCATGAAACAAAGCTGACAGCATCTCAGCTAGAGGTGAAGTCCACCTTAGAGGTGTCTTTATAGATTCCTCAGCTTTGCCACTGAATGCCCAGATTAACTGTGGATGAGTCCAGGTTTTCTTTTCTCTGCTTGCATTACATTTTATGGTACCAGCTCTTCTTTCTARACCAATTGCAACTGATGCCTTMGGATTTTTAGTTTCTTTATTTTCATGCMTCTGTGTTCTTATACTTCTGTAGTACASCACTAAAACTACTGTTCTCCCAACAAAGAATATTGTTTAATCTGATTCAGGAAGCACAATTTAGTTGATGCTGGCTCAGATCAGGCCATAAATGGTTCATATTCTGTCTGGAAATACTTGGAAATACTTCCTGTTCCTTGGTGTTATCCTCTGGGAATAGGCTCAATCACCACCCGACGGCAAGACATCAGAAAGTCCTTCCTCAAGGAACATGAGGTTCTTCTGGTAGAATTTTCATTTCTTTATGATGAAAATGCAGAAACCAACAGAGAAGGAGGGTGCTGGTRTCCCTCCCTCTCTTGGGGTTTGATGCAACCTGCGTGGATGCTGATCCTCTGTCCCGCTGCCTTTGGGCACCAGGTTAATCTGTGGCTTAAAGTGGCTTTTCCACTTGACTGGCTGGGAAGCAGAAGGCAAACAGCTCCTCCAGAGCAGCCTGGCACCAAATTGAGGGCAGCAGTGCTGTCTCAGATTCAGCTTGGAGATGGCATTGCTTCTGGTGGATTTGAGCACCTGGATGTGTGTGCATGGGTGAGTTCACACTCATGCACCAAAGGGAAGGCCTGAAACAATAAATAAAGTTGAACATTGCCAGGTCTCCCAGTCCCAGCTGAGAGGAAAGAAAGGGAGAGGAGGAGAGGAGAAATCAGTGAGAAGCAGCACTTTTATGTGTGTGCAGAGCCTGCCATCCTCTGCATASAGTGCATGCTTAACCTTATCCTAACCTGGACACAAAGGTGTGAGGAAATGCTCTGCAAGCACTRCTTGGTTTTGAAAAAAAGAATAACCAATGCCATTACCTCAAAAAAATGGTCCGTGGAAATGGCCAGAGAGCTTCTAGTGCAGTCCTAAAAGCAGATCAGTGTGGAAGACTAAAACACTTTCTGGCCAATTTTCCCTATAGCTGAAGCAATGACATTTTATTGTTTAATCGCCGGAAAGAAACCAGCGAGGGCCTATTGTACTGAGAAATATTTTCCAACTCATCCAACATGTGCTTAAACCCTGAACAGACCTCCTACCACCCCTCTGACCTTCTCCAGTTAAACCCCACCAGAGAACAAGGAAATGGCTGTGATGTTTTAATGAGCACGTTGCATGGTTTAATCTGTTGATGACTCCATTTGCCAAGTTAAGGGATCGTTTGTGCTCAAAAGCAAACAGCCTGTTGCTACGTTAGCACAAACACATTCCTGCCCTCCATCTCCATGCCACCACAGCAATTCAGACTTGGCTGRATGAGAAGTTTAGTCTGCCCAGGCTTTGTTTGGCATGGAGGTGATGCCTGAGGATTTTTTYAGCTTCTATGTTTTTGTGTAGCTGTATTATTGTCCTTCTCCAGTGTACAGCACTAAAGCTCCTGTTCTCCCATCTTTAGATAAAACAATTCTTCTCTGAGCCTGAAATCCAAGGACACTTTGCTGCCTCAGGGCCCCAAAATCTGTAAACAACAGAGAATTGGGGGGAGCAAGATTGGGGTGGTTGATATCTTGGGGCCCRATATATTCATAAGACAGAACTTATAAAAGGTGAAAATCTCATGGCTCGGGGTCCATTTTGGGTGTAGCCTCAGGAGGAGGCTTTGTCTGCCCTTAATGCACCAACAGGCCTGGATTAAATTTCTCTGCTTTTATTCTCTTAACTTTGTCTGACCTCTGTTTCAGGTGAGCCTTGTTTTAGGAATCAGAGGTGCTCTGATAAACTCTTGTCTTCAGTTTTAGAGCTGTGGGCAATAATTCATTTGCTCCACTTCTTCTTTTTCACAAGCTATCAACCCCTGCTCCGAAAAGGTCTGCGATCCTAACGCAATCTGCATTTACCTCGGGCCAAATCAGCACCAATGCAGTTGTCAAGAAGGTTACACAGGGGATGGTCAAGTCTGCTTGCCCATAGACCCTTGTCAAACAGCCCATGGGAACTGCCCTGCACAGTCCAGCACCTGCATCTACGACGGCCCAGGAAAGGTCAGTTTGACTGCCCAAGAGAAAATAACACTTTTTCTGCAAAAAGCAGCCATGAGGGTATGGAAACAGGCGTGAAGGAAATCAAACTCATCTCCTAGCTGTGCCACAAGCCCTGCTGTTGGCCAGGAAGAAGTCCCTTTACCTCCCTTTCCCATGTATGCATGCAACGTTTCCCCCACAAAAACAGCAGTGTTCTTTCTTCTGGGAATGTTTTGACTCCAGATTGCCTCTCCAAAATTAAAGTACTGAAATCAATCTCCTCCCAGGTAAATTTGGTTTCTCTGGCACTGCAGGGGTCTTGTAGGACCAGCAGACCCCTTATATAGGTACCACAGATACATGTCTGAAGTGAGTTTATTTAGGACAGTAACCTAGGGGTCTTTTGGAAAACTATCAATAAACAGCACTTCATAAAGATTGCTTATTATTCATGATGTTGGGAACAGGCTCGGATTCCTGGGTGTAAAAATCACACCATCAAAAAAGCAAGACTTCAAAGGGCCTGGTTTGCTTTGGACACCCTGAAGAGCCAAAAAGGGGTTGGGTTTGGGGTTATACGGGGTTGTTTTGCAGTTCATGGTCACACCTCAGTGAGCTGCAGAGCAGCAGTGCTGGTACATCTCATTTATTAATTGTACACTTTGGCTGTACTCTTTTTGGGAGGCAGAGGGCTCTGGGCTGGAGCAGAGGGCAATGTTGGACCTAGCCACACTGATTTTAAATGCTCTCTGATCAGGAMAATTAATCTACAGTGCTTTAGCTGAAGAAAATATATGTGAGAGTCAGTATTTTCTGGAGTGGATAATGGAAGGGAGTTGTRAAAACATGATAAGATTTATGTTTGTGTCTGAACCCACCAGGTGATTAACTAAGGCTCCCTGTCCTCGAGCCCCAGTTGCAGAAAGGATCCTGAACCCACAATCTGTGCATGGCTGATGTTCTCTCCCCTCTCACACCCCTCTGTTTCAGTCCCACTGCGAATGCAAGGAGCATTACACCAACTTTGTACCTGGGAAAGGCTGCAGCATGCTGGACATCTGTAAAACCAACAACWCCTGCCACAAAAGAGCTCAGTGCTTGACAGTGGCACCCGGCCAGATCACGTGAGTCTTTTTGCTTGTTACAGCTTCACTTATTAAAATTTCTTATTAAATAATATTAAATTAAAAATACTAAATTATATTAAGTAAAAAAATAAATAAACTTATTAAAGTTTCTCCCCCCTTCCCTAGTAAATGGGCTGCTGAAACAAATCCTGTGGATGAGCATCTCCTGAAGTTGTCATTAATGGCTCCTTTATAGAGSACAAACCACAAGATTGAACGGGGTTAGGGTCAGCCAATTAACAGAGTGTTGGATTTCATCAGGCCATTTGGTAAAACCTRTGAAGTTTTATTTTTAAAGCACTCAGAGGTCATTCCTCCACCAATAAATCAAAGGGACCAAACTCTCTTTTCCTCAGGGTGAGCAGCATTGTCTGTCCTGCAGTTAAAGGCTCTTCCAAAACACACTAAACTGCCTCTTGGCAGCCATCCCTGGCACATGCTGCCCCTTCCACTGTGCCTGGGCACTGCCTGGGGAAATGCTGCTTGCTGTGGGCCAGGAACATGCCAGGCAGCATGCTGCAAATTAATCAGCRTTAATTATGGGACAGCTCTGGAGCTCTGCCTCTTCTGAGTGCACTAATGCAGCTACAACCAGAGAATCTGCTCCCCATGCTGTGAAAGCAGCACCAGCCTCAGCAGATGCCTTAAATCCTCGAGCCAAGCCAGGTGGGAAGCTGCAAAACCTCTGGCAGGCTTTGCTTTTCCTGGACAGAAATGTGCCATCCAGCTTTTGGGAACAAAGTCAGGCTTAGCACTAACCCCGACAAAGCTCTCTGAAACCCCAGAATTTGTCTGACACATTTCTGCAGCCAAATGMTGGCAGGTACTGAGTTAAAGAGCTGCCCCTCAAATGTGAGTTTTTGAGAGCTGRGAGCTTGAACTCGGAGGATAAGACAGGCCTTTCATTGTAAGTTAGGAACAAATTATCACATATTTCTACAGGCAGAAAGCATTCACTCAARAGAGTGTTCTTCCTGCCACTCCTTTTCACACAGCTTTCCCTCACAGGGTGCTATCAACACCTCTTTTGTGTGAGCTGGTGTGCATTGCAAACCAATTTATCTAAAATATTCCCTAATTCTCTTCTACAGCATGGTGTACTGCTCAAACTGCTCAGCACAAACTCACAAAAAACTCAGTATAAAGTGCTACCACACTGCACAACCTCAGCTGAAATTTTGAAATAAAATTCCACACCCCAAATCAGGAGGTTTTTTTTTTTTTTCTAGTTAGTCATTCTTTCACTGTTCCAGCACAATTATTGAAAGCCAAGGATGTTTTGAGGACTTTAGAATGGGAAAATGAAAAATTTGTTATTGGGGATGGAAAAAAGAAATCAAAATGGTTTGGATATCATTCATTTAATGGTATTTAATGGCAAAAAYGAATACAGAAGAATGGAGTGGGATTGAAATCAAACTTGATTTATGGAAAATCCATTTATGAAAGAGGAACTTTGCAAAGAAAAACATTTATTTGTTAATGTGGGCACAATTAAGTGACAGACTGTATTTTGGCTGCATCCCAGGCTTTAAATGTACTTGGGAGGGCTTTTTTGGTTGCTTTTTTTTGGTTATTTCTTTTTCTAAAACATGGAGCTGTAACAGAGGCCACAAAAGTGCATTGCTTCCTTTCTATTTTTGTTTTGCTTTGATTTTGGTTTGTTTGTTTTTTTTTAAGGATACAGCTTTGTTGTTGCCTTTCCCCACAGTGACAGTTCCACTTTCTCCAGAACCACATTATCTGTAGTGGAATAAACCTCTCATAGAGGCAAAGAAGTAAAAAAAACCCGAACATTTGAATTGTGAATATATCACAGCAACCTCCTCAAAAATCACAATTACCTGTAATAACAGAGTTTTTCTTGATACCACTCTTGTTTTTCCTTTAGGTCTTCAATTAGTGGCTTCMTCAGCAGGAGGGAGGAAATGCACAGGTTGAGAGTTCAGTCCCTTACAACCTGTATGGGATTAATCTGTAATTGCTTYCCTTTGGAATCCAAACTCTGTTCTTTGGATGCCCACTCAGTTATGAGCAGCATCGTCCTCAGGAGGGAAGTTTCAAACTATGCAGGCATTTCTGCAGTGCCCCCAGAAATAACTTATTACAATCAAGAAACTTATTATGTTTAACCACCTGCTTCTTTATGAGCATTGGGTGAAAAAGAGTCAAGAGCATTATTTTGAAAACTGGGTCTGATTTGTGCCATATTTCAAGGACAGTTTCTTTTATCTGTTGTGTTATTTCTCAGCTSCTTTGAAGCCTCAGGTGTTTTCTTCTCTGTTCAAAAGTGGAAGGGGGCTACCTACAGAAATATTCACCCCACCAGAAAAAAGAGATCAGCTCCCAAGGAGCAGCTGTTCCCTGCTCCCAGCTGGAAACCCTTCATCCAGGCTCCMCAGCCAAATTCTCTCTGCTCAAGAGATCCCCTTAAAAAGAAGTGGTTTCACCATCAGAACAGCATCCTAAAAATGTAAGATGCTTTTTAGACTGCTGTTTTMAGCCAGGGTCAGACAGTCACAGCTTGAGCCTCTTGGCCAAAATCTCAGCACCCGTGTGCTGCTCCCCAGACTGGGGGGATGTCCAAAGAATATCACTGTCACCAGACAAACAGCCACAGCAGAGACCATTCATGGGAAAAAGGAGAGGTTTTGGCATCAGGCTGGTGCTGCTGAGGGCTGTGAGTGGCACATGTGTGTTTTTAGCAATCAGCAAATGCAGATGATTAATTACGGAAACGGCATCTTTTGCTCAAGTAATGTTCCTTTCTCTAGTGATGCCATTAGAAAGAAAAAAAAACATCCAGAGAGATGAATCATTATGGATAGGGCTGGTGTGAATATTGAACATATTGAATATTGAACATGCTGCAGATTTCACAGGGAAAGGCTCTGTTAAAGTCCATCTGTCCATCTCCTGGGCACTGTGTTCTGAGTCTGCTTTGGGCATCCAGAGTCAGGCACACATGGCCAGCACCTCTCACAGGCTGGAGGCCCCAGGAGGCAGCCAGGGTGTCACAAATGAGGTGCTATTTCCAAGACACAGACAGCAACCACACATACACTTAAAAAAGCAGGAGATTTTGTGCTGCAGCATGAAAAAAAATAATAGTGTTAGAACTACAAGTATTATTGTATTGTGTTATTGCCCAAAATGATTGCATTACTTAAAGGGCAAACTTTGCATTATTGAAAGGGTAACAAAACACCACTTTGTTTGTTGGAAGGACTGACACCAGCCTGATTTTTCTGCAAAACTCATGCAGCTGTTCCAAGGGCTGAGGAGCTGCCATCTCCCTTAATTACCATTAATTACCACATCCCATGTAGTGAGTGAGGTCTGCACCCAACAGCCTCCCCATGGCAAGATTGGCACCCCATTGATGCTGTGCCTCTCCTCACCTGCAGACAAGCAGCTTCAGGACATTTCTGGGCTCCAAAAACCATATTTTTGGGATCACACAGCCTCTGCTCAGAGATCCTGCAAGACAGACCCCGCTGTGTGCTGGCCCAGCTGCCAAGAGCCCATCCCACACACTGACACCTCCCAGAAGCAAAGAATAAACTGCACAGCCCTGGTACCCCCTGGAAATGGGTACCAGGTGCCCGTGTCGAGAGATCCCCAGCTGAAATCCCAATCCTTTCCAGGTGCAGGTGCCAGGAGGGCTCTGTGGGGAATGGGTTTGTGTGTTTTGGGAGCATCGTGGAGCGCCTGCGAGAGCTGAACGCCGCAGCGGGGGCACGCTGGCAGGGCAGGCTGAGCTCCAGCCTGCTGCTCATGGGTGAGTGGCCTCACACAGGCAGGGTCAGCTTCTTCCCCTGAGCTGATCCTGCCCTTCTTCCCCCAAASCCCTGCTCAGTGCCACCAGCAGCATGGCACAGCACACACCCTGCTCATCCCAACACCCACACCCCCTTAAAGCTGCTCTGCTCTTCATTCCATGCAGCCTGCAAGATCTTCCAGTCAGAACTGCTGATTGTGTTTCCACAACCCCTCACACTTCATTTGATATCACCAGAGCATTTTTCCCCACGGTGTAATAAGTGGGATCATCCCGCTGCTTCTTTTCCCTGCCCACGTTGCTTTGGACAAATGAGGTTTGGTCTGGAATTACACACAGCAGTCCACTAAAATCACTGGCATTCCCAGTGACCTTGTGAGATGAAAAAYCTCTGTGCCTTCAGCATTTCTATAGCCAAAAATCTGAACAACCTCACTGCCTTCATCATCTTCTCTACAKCCRAAAATCTGAACAACCTCACTGCCTTCATCATCTTCCCTACAGCCAAAAATCTGAACAACTTAACTGCCTTCATCACCTTCTTTAAAGTCAAAAATCTGAACAATCTGACTGCCTTCATCATCTTCTCTACAGCCGAAAATCTGAACAACCTCATTGCCTTCATCATCTTCTCTACAACCAAAAATCTGAACAACCTCACTGCCTTCATCATCTTCTCTACATCCGAAAATCTGAATAACCTCACTGCCTTCATCATCTCTATGGCTAAAAATCTGAACAACTTAACTGGCTTCATCACCTTCTTTATAGTCAAAAATCTGAACAATCTGACTGCCTTCATCATCTCTATAGCCCAAAAATCTGAACAACCTAACTGCTTTCTTCATCTCCTCTATAGCTCAAAAATCAGAACAACCCAACTGCTTTCATCCTCTCCTTTACAGCAAAAAATCTGAACAACCTCACTGCCTTCACCATCTTCTCTATAGGCAAAAATCTGAGCTATGAGCAAACACTGCTAGAATTGATCTGGATCTTTGAGTTCAACTTGTAAACGTGAAAAAAAGCTCAAAAATCCTTCTGTTTAATATCATTTCCTCAGTCCTTGACATAAAGCCCAACAATTAAAATAATGCTGATGAATTCCTGACCAGAATGGAATAAGAATCCCCCTTAGCTGACCAAGGACAAAGCCTGGCACTGACTTTCCTGTTCAGCACTGAGGATCAATACCCATTGCTTCAACACTGAGAGATCTGCAATTTCTCTCAGCATTTCTCCTCACCCAGCATGCTGAGTTAACAGCAATCCATATTTTATGTTCTTTGGTTAAGTTTTGGACATAAATGTGCCCACAATTTACTAGCCAGAAGCTACAAAGACACTTTAACCACACAGGTTATCTTACAATATATGTTCCCTCCACAGTAATGTCTTTTGAAAGCTAAGAATTTAGAGATGTTTTGGAAGGCAGCATATTAATTTTGAGATACATCCTCTGGTGCAATATACCTGTAAAAAATGTAATTTTTTTTTTCAGCTCTGGTTTTATACCTCTAGAAAAGAGCTGAATATTGGAAATATTTAATGCCTTCAGCTGCAGAACCAGTGTCTCATGCTGCAGGCTTGGATACAGAAAAAGCCTCTGGGTAGTAAATGAACCCTAATTAACTYTGAGTGCATCAGTTTTGATTAGCAGTTCTACACTGCTGCTATTTGCACTACCAGCAGGTTATCAGCAGCAAATTCCTCACGCCATAGAGACTGAATTGATTTAGAGCAGAAGGCAAGGACACCTCTCCAAAGAATCTGCTGCCTTTGTGTCCATTGCCCTTGCCTGGGTGCCCCAAAATCCRGGCTGACAGAAGCGTTCTGGATGTTTGGCCTCATTTTGCACCCAATATGCAGCAGCAGCTGGATTTCACATCCCCTCTGTCTCTCATCTATCAATGACTTGGCCTTCAGAATCCTAAATTAATATTTAATAACCTCAGATAGCATTATTGCTTGTCCTGCCCTTGCAGCTTTGCACAGTCCCTTTATCAAACGAGCTTTTCAAATGGCATTTAAACTTCTTTATTCCCTCTTCTCCTAAGAAAATACCTACGAATGGCCACTGAGCACTCTGGGACCATTTACTGTGCTTGTGCCAACCAACAGGGGACTCAAAGGTACTAATGTAAGTAAACAAAAAAAAAAAAAGGGGTTTCACATCAGGGGAATTTGGCTTCTGCAGSAATCTCATCTGTGCTGAAGTGTTTTGCTTCAAAGGTACAGATATTGTGCTCTAGGAAACTGCTGGACTCATTTAAATCTAGGGGCCACAGACTGCATTTTTCCTGCTTGAAAGAAAAATAAAATAATTCAGTGATTTAGGGTAAAACGCTATCACACCTCAAGTTTTGGACTGTCTCACATGACTGTGCTCTAAGTATTTCTCTTGGATGGATTAAGATCTGAGTTGTCAGCAGGGAGGCCTGCAGGTCACCTTTTACATAAGAGGGATTAAAAAAATAATGGCTTTAATGAAAAAAAAAACTAAAATACTAATATGTGAGCAGTCAGCACCTTCCACTGACATCTGGACAATTCTGGAGGCACCCACTGCTCATTCAGGGCCATCAGGGTACGATGTGAGCTGAACTGAAACCAAGAGGAGTCCCCCTTTTGTTCAGACTGCATTACCTAATTTCAGAGAAAAACATGTAATTTCAAGCTTAAAGACAACAAAAAAAAACCTCCATCATAACATTTGTTTTAATTAAACCTGCACTGAAATAAATCTCTGTTCTTCTGCTTTTCTAGATAAAGGATCTTCTGAAAAATAAGCAAAAAGCCCAGTACTTTGTGAAACTCCACGTTATTGCAGGTCAGCTGAACACCAGTAGCTTGAATAACACTGATGTGATTTATACTTTGACTGGCAAGGCAGCAGAGATGTCAAAGGGAGAAAAGGTGAGTGGCTTTTCAGCCTCCCTGTGCCCTCAGCAACCTGCAGGAAAGCTCTTTCTGCAGGGTGAGGAAAATCACAGCTTGTGGCCATGCATTACAGAGGGTTCAAGTAAAACTTGGAACCTCRCTGGTATCAAAGTTCATGCTAAAACCAGCAAAAAAAAAAAAAAAATTAGGCATGGATCAGCACTGGGTGACCAGGAAGACTAACACAGACTGGTCTAAAATCTTAAATCTGCAGGTGTGACCAAGTGGGCAGACATTAATAGAGCCCAGGTGAAGYGAGAGGTGACATGGGGACAGAAAAGCCCCGAGTTTGTGCTGGAAACCTATGAATGCTGCTCACATGGAACAAGCACTGATTGAAATGCAGATCCCACCYCATCAGCAGCCCTGAAAYGAGGGAGCAAATGGAATTCTGCAGCAGAGATAGGACACTTAGCAATTAAATTATCAATTAAATAAAATAAAATAGCAGAGTTCAGCACCAACCCAGATGTCAGCWAACATCAGGGCACTGATCCCACAGTTTAAGAAAGTTGTTCTCTATGGATAATACTCTAGATTTTATAATCTAGAATTGTTGTTCTTGGTCCATTGTGTGTCTCTCAATACATTGGGCCTACGTGGAGGCTGAAATCAAGTTTTTCTCATGTTCTGCAGTAGATCAGTGGCATCTGAACAGAAATATCAATCTTGTGTGTTCAGTGAGTGAGGACACACACTCCATTTGTAACAGGAAAATATCATCGCTGTTGGTTTCCTGCAGGCTCCAGAACAGTGCAGAATCAGCGACTTTTTGTTGTTTTAGATGTACACAGAACATAAGGAAATGGGTTGTAGTCCCGTAAGATTACAGGAGCTGACYTTTCCAGTATAACAATATTTAAAATMATTTACTGGCAGATTTTTATTACTMACATCCATCAGAACACTTTCAGGCGCACTGACTTGCCCGCTGGGCCTGTCTGTATTTCTCTTCTGAACTTTGCTGTCCTGAAACAAAAGAATTCTTTCCATTTCCTTGACGAGCACTRGAAGCAATCTTTAGTCTCCCCAGATTTAAATTGCTCAGGTGTTGGTGGAGGGGTGGGTCACAGSCCACATTCAACCTCTGTATTCTCTCTACTGTCATTTCATAATAAAGAATTCACTGTTCACTGCCTGGCTTCTTTCAGGAYAATCAGTTAAGGATTAGAATCCAAGGAGGAAAAGGGAAAGGAAAAATTTTGCAGGGAAATATCGTGGCTTCCAATGGAATTCTGCACATTATTGACAGAGCCATGGATAACACGGAGCCAACGTTCAAAAGCAGCAAAGAGGTGAGCCATGAGTTATGTACACACAATATCAAACTTTTCCTTAAATAATTTCATGTTTAGTGAATGGAAGGAGGAGGATGGCTGACAGGAACTACACCACACACAGATTGTATTTTCTGTGACTACACGGTGTTTCAGGATAATGACAAAATCTAATTATGAYCCAGAGTGGCACCAGGACAAAAGTGCTGCCCTCTCAGCCATTTCCAGGCACCCCCAGAGGAAATTTATTCAATCTGTAACAACTGAGACTCACACAGTAAGTAATGTCTCATAAGAACTGGCATTTATTTTATATTTCCAACTAAAAAAATCTTACTTTTGTCCTATTTCAGGAAACGATAATGTCGGTGCTTCAAGCTAATGGAAGATACAGCCAATTTACATCTTTGATAGAGGTAAGGATCCAGAAAAGCAATCACACCGAGCTGCTTTCAGATGTTTTTCTGTATTAATATGTGATTTAACTCTTCTTTTTAAACCAAAACAGAAAACTGGCCTAGGAGTAGATTTACAGCAGGACAACCGGCCTTACACAATTTTTGTTCCAAGTAACGAGGCTTTGAGGAATATGCAGCCTGAGGCTCTGGATTACCTGCTGTCTGCAGAGGTACAGRCTTTCTGTAGGGCAAATCTTTCTCAGCCAGGAGATGCCTACACGGATTGCCCAGTGTTCATGTTAATTAGCTCCTGTAATCAAGGCTGAAAGGAACCTCTCACAATTAAAGATCAGCACCTAGAGAGGAAGAGGGTTTGGGGTCTCCCATCAGGCACAGGGATGCTGTCTCATCCTCTTTCTGCTCCACAAGCCAGGCTGGGTTTGTGAGGCTCCTTTTGGGCTCAAACAGMGTTTTTTCTGGATTGGCAGGGCTCCTGGAAGCTGCTGGAGCTGCTCCGACACCACATTGTGTCCAACACCGAGGTGAGCACTGCTGCTCTCCCAGCCCAGAGGGTGAGAGTGAGAACCACTGCCAGGGGAATTGKGAGAGCTGCAGGGAAAGAAATCACTGCCACTGAAATCAAACTCTGTTTGGGCTGATTGTGAGCAAAATCAGCCTTTGGTTCTTCAGAAAGAGCAGGGGTGTCATTCTCTAAACGAGCCCCCTGTTTTGGGATATTGGGAAGGGAAGGAGGGAGGGAGG
>NW_026623995.1:84241-88018 GCF_030028575.1 Malurus melanocephalus | reverse complement strand
GAAGGAAGGAAGGAAGGAAGGAAGGAAGGAAGGAAGGAAGGAAGGAAGGAAGGAAGGAAGGAAGGAAGGAAGGAAGGAAGGAAGGAAGGAAGGAAATGTGGTCTCTGGATCTGAGCAGGGCTATTTCGAGAGACAACTATCAGCTTTAATTAGGCTGGTTGGTATAACTGGAAGAAAAATTAATATTCTTTTTGAGCTATAAGGTTCCCCCAAGCAGGAATCTTTTCCTCACATGGAGGGACCARCAAGTTCAGTCATGATTTAATGAACTGGCTTTGTTATAGGAGCAGGTTGCTCAATGCCAGACTGCCCATACTGATCATTTTCTCACCCCAAAGAAAGTCTTGCTTGTGAAATCTGTCTGGATTTGA
Source organism: Malurus melanocephalus (assembly GCF_030028575.1). Lineage (NCBI taxonomy): Eukaryota > Metazoa > Chordata > Aves > Passeriformes > Maluridae > Malurus > Malurus melanocephalus. The sequence goes on along the minus strand of NW_026623995.1, from coordinate 87,647 downwards.
AATGAGTGATGGCATTGCATTTCTCTCAAGCAATTTCTGTTCATTTCAGCTGGAGATTGCCAGCCTGGTGTCAATAGAGCACATCAGGAGCATGGCAGAGCAGTTCATCCACTTCAACAGGACCAGTTCTGTGAGTCACCAGCCCTGAGCAGCCCCTCTGATCCAGGCAGCTCTGCACGCAGGGGGAATGGAAAAGGCAGGGGGACAATCAGCAGAGGAATTTCTTGCTATAATGAAGCAGGAATTTCCACCTTCCCATTCCCACCTACTGTTAGAATTAATATCACAAAGGATGCAAATGATTGGTGTATAAGGACAGCCTACAGGGGTTTTGTCCTTGGGATAATCCACAGTCCAGGAATGATCCTCATTTATGCTCTACCTAATTAAAAAAAAAAAATCTATTAAAATATTTAAAATCATTCTGTTACATACTTTAGTAATTTTAAACACTTATCAGTGCACMCAAAAATATTCTTCTATTCTCTTTCATATTATAGTCTCTGATCCTGGTGTACCTAGTGAACACACTTTTAAAGGTTTCAATTTGTCAATACTTTTACAAACCCAAACTGATGTGTTAAGTTACCTTCCTTCTCTTCTGGAGAAGAGATGCACCTATGAAAATTTTCATAAGGGCTGAGCAGCTGCAGGAATAACTGCAGAAATAAWTTTTTTTTCTTCTCTCCTGTGAATTTGGATAGATCTCAGATTCTGTATTAATTTCCCCCTCCTCCTTTGTCAAAGAGAACACCAAAACATGCTTATGCCCACTGAAATCAATGCCTGAAGGCATCTTTTCTCATTTTGGCCTGTCTATTCTTCACCAGTTCCCCAGGCTAACAGTGCAGATTCATAAAAATACCTCTGTTTAGACCAATATTCAAGAAAATACACAATATACTTGGGCTTCTTGCATAAACAAGCAGAATAAAAAATAACCAATTCAAAAGAAGTACAACTAGAAAGTAATTTTAAAAATTTAAAATTAAATCATCAGAAATGGAGGCACAGCAAACACTTTATTATTAATAATAATTTATTGTTTCACAGGGACAAGTCTTGGTGAGTGGAGAAAAAATGGAAGAGGCAGATATTGTTGCGAAAAATGGTCGAATTTACACCCTGGAGGGCGTTCTCATCCCACCCACCATTGTTCCCATCCTCCCACACCGSTGTGATGAGACAAGAAATCAAGGCACAAAGGTGAGAGAATCACAATGAATCTGTGTCTCCAGCTCTTCCATACAAAGCACTCCAACTTSCTCTTTACTTTCTCTGATATCATTCATTTAAGAGGGGTGTTTTTGGAAATKAATGCATCAGTGGCCACCAGGTTAGCAGTGCTGCAAACAGGGAACTCACATGGACACRTCCTATGGCATTTTTAAAAATCTAATTGTGGTATTAACCCTTTGAAACACGTTGTCTCTCCAGTCCAACTCTTTCCTCCAGCTCCTGAATCCCATCTGTGCACACAGGTACATGGGAATGCACAAGTGTCGTGTCCTCAGGGAAAACCACTCCTTGTTTCTCAGAGGAACTACTCCAGATCAATATTTTTATTCCTACTAAATAGGCAGGGAAAGGAAATGGCAAGTTAAAATATCAACACAATAATTTTGTATTTATATATTAGAAATATCTTATTTTCAGCAGTCAGAATTTTCCCCAGCCCTGCTTTCCTGAGGAAACAAAACTTTTCTTTCTTAAAAGGGTGGATTTTTACTCACCCAGGTAACAGAGTGCAGGCCTTCACTGGTGACATTCAGATGCTATTTCTGGTGAGAGGGATGAGTGTCAGAGCAAACTTTTCCCTTGCTCCAGTGAGCTGCCCCTGGACCGTGTCCAAGCTCAGATTTGGGCCAGCAACAGTTCCGGTACAAAAGGAGAACATTTAATGTCAGCTTACAACAGTCCAGAGGCACAGCCTGGAAAGAGATTCCCAGCAGAGCTGGACAGCATCAAAATGTGATGAAGAAACACTGGCAGTAAAGATCCATTAGCTCTGGCAGTAACTACAAAATTCTTGTGTGTAATATAATCATAAAGCAGGCAGAGCTCCAAGCAGCCATCTCTGGTGCAAAAAGCAATCCACACCCAGAGCACTCCAATAATTTGAATTCCTTACCCAAAACCTGCCTGAAAATCACGCCCRACATCAATCAATCCTAAAGCAACAGACAAAAAATTATTTAAAGATGAAACAAACAGTGCCAGGGACAAAAATTATTCCCCAAATTTAAGTCAGGCACTTCTGCCAGCCTGGAAAGCTTCATGCATAATTAAAAATATGGTTTTGCATGCCAAGCTTTAAGCAGAGCACAGAAGAACACAGAGAGAGGAGCGATGGCTTTTGCAGTTCTTATCTTGCACCAAGCGTTTCCATCACTCTCAGAAAACAGGAGGAGCTCAACCTCATAAATACTTCTTGGATTTAAAGAGTTAAAAGACACAAACCTTGGGTCTCACACTGACAGAATTATCCACCCCTAAAGAAGAAACCCTTGAGTTCATATTTGCTTATCCACRGCACCCGGTGCTGAAAGCTGCCCCTATGTCAGCTTCAGACACAACTGTCAGCTTAGAAAAGAGTTTTTATAATGTCTGAATGTGTTTGCCAAAATACATCTGACCCACAGACCTTCCAAACCAGCTAGTGGCATTGATACCTCAGCTATTTGGTGCACAAATGCTTTTCTGWGTCTGGTTCTTTATTCCTGTAAGTGCTGTACGACATGAGGGACCACKAAACCCAAACCAGTACCTGATTCTTTCCCCACAGCTCCAGTGATAAATCTGTGGGGGAAATACCATAATTCAGGTTTATGGTCTCCTGTCCAATGCCYACAAAACTCAGTGATGTAACACATCAGATGTTGGCTCTAGGATTTGTGCTTACTTGATTGAAAAACAAGACATTGCAGTGACAAGCACCGAGCTTTGACAAACTCCATATCCACCCTCTGTAAGGTTCAACCTCTCGGAAGTTATTGCATTGTTGAGTTTGCAGAGAATTCACCTTTGAAACACTGGAGTTTATGTCACCTCAGTAATAYAATTTCCAGACTCTGTCACCACCACAGGGTGACAAATTAGGTGGTCAGGAAATGCAACCAAAAGGTAAAGACAAAAAAAAAAAATCTATATACCACTGGGTCAGAGTGGTGTACAGGATCTATGATGTGGAGGCAAAGAACATTTTTCTCTTCTCCATCTATATACAAGRCAAATTTTGTTCAAACTGCCTACATTCAGCTAATCTGTGGTTTTCCAGGAAAAAAAAATGAAATATTCTCATAGAAGTTAAGAGTGTAGACTGTACTAGACTCTCAGACAGTATTAGTTAAATGGTTACACTGAGGTGAGTAAAGAACACCAGTGCATCCCTACCCTTGTTTTCTTC
>NW_026623995.1:81161-84021 GCF_030028575.1 Malurus melanocephalus | reverse complement strand
TGCTGCTCTCCCAAAATAGTGAGCAAAAAACCCCAGATTTGATTACAGGAACACTGCAGAAAAATACAAATATAGATGGTACTTTCATCCCTTTTTGGCAATGGCTGAATCATATGGTAATTTCAGCATTGTTTGSTTTGCTGCTGCAAAATTCCCAGTACACTTCAAAGAAGCTCTTACTTAATTCACCTGAGAAACAAATTCTCTTTCAGCAGAGGAGAGACATGAGGAACGAGAATCACTGTGATGATGCTCTGAGAGTTAATAACTGAAAATGTTTAAAATAGACCTCACATCTGTTAAAAGTTTCCTTTTGATTAAGCACCCTCCCTGAAGGAACAGTCTGCAGAGGCAGGTTCAGGAAGGATTGGGGTTCTTCCATCTGCTYTGTGTCTCACAGATGCAGATTTAGCCACGTGTTCCTCCACRTGCAAAATTCTTGTCTAGCCACCAMGGGAATTTTATTCCTCATTTGATAAAAATTCACTGGTAGTGGTCCTGTAAATCACTAGTCAGAAACAATGAAAAGAAAGTTCATATTGCGAAAAATACAATGAATAATTGTGAAAAATACAACGAATAATTTCATRCTATTTTTAAAATTCAATAAAGCAAGGTGCTGTCTGTTCTCCAGGTAAATTATGCTGTGATATTGAGGCTGTAGCACAGAATTCTACTTGGCTTAGAAATACTAATTCTTCCCTTCTGTGCATGTTCTAGCTTTTCTCAATGCAGAGGTGCATTATTGAACACCCAACCTTGCAAAAAAAATCAGTTGGGCTGGAGCCTGCAAGATAACAATAGAGGTATAGAAATACAGCTTCTAAAGGTGAAAAGTACATGAAAGATTTGCAAAATATTGTCTTACACGTGGTGAACTTTCCTTTTGGAGCTGAATTGGATGTGTCCGTGTGGCTTCCATGCAATTCTACAGCAGGCTGAGAGGAGCCAGTGTGAATCTTAGAGCTAAATATCAGGGAAAATCCAGATTAGCTGTGCTAGGTTATTGACAACAGCATGCTCACACCCTGCCAGGCAGGAGTTTTCACATCAGGCTCCATTTTCCCATCCAATTCCACCCCTGAAGGACAGCACAGCTCAACTCTCCTGGTCCCAGTCACTCCTGTCCCAGAATTTCACCTGATATTGGATAACCATGAGTGGGAAATTCTCACAAGAGCCACACTCCAACTGCTCCTTGGCAAGCCTGGTTCTTGCAGCACTCATTAGCCCCTGAGAGTTCCTTATTTCAAAGGGACACTTACACTCCTCTGGCTTCTGGGGCTCCTCCTGCACTTTGTGAGCACCACTTAATAACAAGCAGATAAATCTAAAAACTGTCAGCTTGGAAGTCTTTTGCTAATTTTTGTTTCCCTTTGATCAAACATGCAAACGAATCACTTCTACTGGATCAAAAAGCAAAYTCATGAATTTAAAAAGGTCATTTAGAGCTGCATGGTGGCTAAATCCCACCCTGGTGTGGAGGAGAAGGAGGGAGATTGAAGCAGATCTGTCTGGTTCTGGTTCAACACAAGGATTTTCAGAGGCAGTTTCACATCTGGGCCTTGCCCAAAGGGCCAAAACACGATGGGCATTTGGGTTTTGTGCACCACCTCTGCCCTAAAGCACWGAAAAAGAGGATGATTTCTTTATTTCACAGGAACCAAAGTGTTGTAAAGGCTTCTTTGGCCCCGACTGCAGACCGTGTCCAGGAGGTTTCTCCAAACCCTGCTCAGGAAACGGGCAGGTAAGCACAGCATCCCCCTGCACTCCCAGGRGGAAAGATGAGCTGTGTCCCAAAAATCCCTGAGCATTTCTGCACAGCAGGGCTCCACAAGAGCTGCCCCCTCCATCCACGTCCAGTGATGGCTGTGAGTTCCAGGTTCAGTTATTAGAAGRAGGGAAAATGGATCTGTCACCTCTCAGCTGTCCCAGTTGCAGATTTCCAGGGTCCCAATCAAGGCTGAGTGGCCCATCCTCACATTTTTAATTTGCACAGCACAGAGWAATGACCCAGCTCACAATTCTCACATGAAAACTGCAAAGGAAGGTAGAATACATAGAAAAGGAAAGAAAAAATAATTTTTTTGCCTTGAAATCCCTTTTTCAGCAGAGCTGGTGTTCTTCCTGAGAGTCTGTCAGAGTCCCCAGATATGGACAGGCACGCAGTCTCTTTTTTAGGGTAAAATCTTGTTTGAATTCACACATAACCATCCCTTCCTCCCCCACCACAGTGCATGGATGGCCTGGATGGGAACGGCACTTGTGTTTGCTCCGGGGCGTTCCGAGGCTCTCACTGCCAGCTCTGCTCAGACCCTGGCAAATACGGACCTGGGTGTGACAGGGGTGAGTAGAGCTCTGCATTCTCAGCACAGGGCTCTGGGCTGCTGCTTTTGGACCCTGCTCATGCTCAGGTAGGAGTTGACTCATTACTAAACATCCCTGTGGAGAATCAGCACAGCCCGAGTGCATTTTGATTTCTTATTTCAAAGGGTTACATCATTATCTCAGAGTCTCTGCAAGCACTCTAAATTATTTTTTGCAGAGGGCATAGCTTGTTTTATACTGATTTATTTTTCTTTTGATTTCTGTCTCTCTCGCACAATTAACACAAAAGAAAACCATTGCTTTTCTATTCCCATCTGGTATCACCCACAACAAAGCATATTCTGCCTGCAATGACAAATGTRKAATCTRARAACAACCAGATCTAKAAACTGGTTGTTTTTAGGCCACTTMACCATCCTTGCTGAAAAATTTCTGATCTCTTGAAYAGTTCATAGTTCTGCACTGACAGATTAGTCCTGCTGAGTCAAACAATGATTTATTTGAGAGTCTACAGCATATAAAACATAAAACA
>NW_026623995.1:62432-78496 GCF_030028575.1 Malurus melanocephalus | reverse complement strand
ACTTGCATCACGATTCCAAGGTTACCAATTTTAAGCTGCCTATAAATAGCAAGTTGCAGTGGAAAACAATCGCTTGGCTTCAGAGCTGTCCTGTCACGTGTAACACCCCTGCTCCTGTCTCTGTAGCTGTGTTTGCAAACCTGGCTATGAGGGAGATGGCTTCAGCTGCAGCAGGGTGGATCCTTGTGCTGCTCTAAACCCTGGTGGCTGCAGTGTCAATGTAAGTACTTTTCCCCCAGAAAAGCAGCCAAAGGGGAAGGTTTGTCCGGAAATTTTGGCGGAAGAGCCGCAGTTTTCCCCGGAGCTTGAGGCTCTTTGCCCAGATGTCACCACAGCTCGGACGAGCCTTGTGGTACAGCCAGCTGTCCCCAAAGTGTCCTGAAGGGCTGTCTCTGCACCTCCCCAGGCTGAGTGTGTCCATTSGGGCCCGGGGGAGCCCAGGTGTGTTTGCCAGGCAGGATGGACGGGCGATGGAAGGGACTGCTGGCCCATCGACAACTGCCAGCTGCCCGCCGCCACCGGGTGCCACCGCAATGCCACCTGCGTGTACATCGGGCCAGGCCAGGTATGTCCCTRCAGTGTCACCTTCACAGCAAGTCCCCAACCATTGTTTCCTGCCCTGTTTCTTCCCCAAAGCTCCTCTCCCCCACAGCCACAATGACATTTCCCCATGGTGCTCCTTAAASCCCGCTCTCCCTCCTTTCCACGTGGCACCAAACACGTTCTTGGTGAGTGCATCAGGAGRTGTCAGCTTTAAAAACCTCCTGGAGATGTTAATCAGTGTCATTCCAGAAGTCAGCACTGGACTGCAGAAACACAGAGAAAATGATCCCCCACGTCTGCAATATGCACGTTGTTTTAATCATTTTAATGAATTGCTGTGTTTTATTGGAACGACAGAATGAATGTAAGTGCAAGGATGGATTCCARGGGGATGGAATTGAATGCACACCCATAAACTCGTGCCTGGAACAAAATGGAAAATGCCATCATCTGGTGAGTAATTAATCACTCCCTGAACAAAGTGTTCAGATACATATCACACCTCGCCTCCTGCGCACGACAAGGAATTTATTTGCCWTTTCAAGCCTGCCATTTCTGGTTGAGAAAGCACTTCCCAAGMAGTTCTACAAGCACCAGAAACTGTGTGAACCACATGCAGGACAGACTGCAAGGGCTGCTCCCAAATCTGCCTGCACAGAAGGATTATCTCAAACCTGGAATAAATAAATACTGTTYCTCTACCAGCAATTACAAATCCTGTTGGGATATTTGCCCAAGTCAGGCTTTATCAGCAGCTCAAGTGGGGCACAGGGACAGGGCTAAAGGGAGGAGCACTGGGGAGCAGAGGATGGATTTGSCAGAGCTGAGTGAAAGAACAGGGCCCAGATTGTGTAGGAAAGCAAGAAAAGGTGGAGGAAAGGTTTAAATCCCTACAGGTTTAGTGCATGGTGGGTGGGTGAGGAAGTTAGTGTCCTGTAGGGATGTGAGAACACCCATGGAAGATGGCACAGAGATCCTTTGTGAGTTCATTCTTGTGTATAAATGGATTGTAGCAAAAGGTTTTACAGGCCATCCTGTGGYCCCTTGAGCATCTGACAAATCCTTTCTCTTTCTGCTTCAAAGGCAACTTGTGAGTTTGAGCCTGCTGGTGGCTGGGAGTGCGTGTGCCCCCCGGGATATGAAGGGGACGGCAGGACCTGCTATGGGAACGCTGCAGATGTGAGTGAGGGGATCACCCTGTCAGAGCACTATATATATATATATATATATATAGAGAGAGAGAGAGAGAGAGAGAGAGAGAAATTACTTTCTCCATATTATAATATATACAGTATTGTATATTATATATAAATTCAATATATTAATGATTCATATTATAGATTATAATTATATATACAATTATTTTATCCATATTATAATATATACTATTATATAGTATACATATTTTAATATTATAATATTCATATCATATATAAAAATTATATATAATTATTCTATCCATATTATGATAAATATATTGTAGTATTCAGTATTGTATATTATATATAAATTCAATATATTAATTATTCATATTATATATTATAATTATATATACAATTATTTAATCAATTCTATAATATATAATATATTATATAATATATATTAATATTATATTATTAATATCAAATACATAATAGTTATATGTATAATTATTTTATCCATATTATAATATATATACTATATGATCTATTATTTTTATATTCTATATGTTATTTATATTCTATATTATATTTAGAATTATTTACATATTAAAATTTTAATATATAACTTATAGTGATAATTATAATTACAGAATATATTATTGAATTTATATTACATATAATATTATTTATATAATATACATAACATATATATATAGTTGTTACTATAGTTGTTGCCTTTATAAACAGTCAGAAAAACACAATGCCCACCAGTGCTGCCTGCAGAGAGCAGTTCCAGTGGGAGACACAGCCTGAAACATAAATGTTTTYAAAAACATGGCTTGGAAAGGGGCCTAAGGGAGCAGAGAAAGTTTCTGGCTTAAAAAAAAAATTGAAAATTTGAAATTTAAAACAAATTGAAAAGATCTTCAGGAGTGCTGAGCACTCATCTCTCAGCTGGGAGTACCAGGCACCCAGCTCTTCTGAAGTTCTGCCCCGCAGCCTCTCTCGGTGGAAATGATCAGTTTATCATGTTGAAACAAACTGTGCTGACCCACAGGCAGAAAAAAAACAGAGCTAGTAAATTGGTGGAATAAATATGCATTTAACAGCAGAGGAAAAATGGAAATAGCCTGTGTGTCAGCCCCTGGCAATGATCCTACAGGGCTCTCTGCCACCCCTCCAAGTGTCATCCATCCTGCTCTGAGTGCTGGGGCAGAATAAAGCCTGGGGGATGTGTAAGATGCTGCAGATACCCGTCAAAACAACACACATTTCAATCCATTTTGCACGGAGCTGAGGAAAGAATTAGATTTAAAATCACAGAAATTAATGCTCAGCCTGGGGCCAGTACACAACRTGTGCCAAGGTCAGGCACACACCAAAGCAATCCATGAATTTCAGGAGTTGGTAACTCACCATTCCCATTACCAGGAAATGTCAGTGTTAGAAAAACAGGAACATCCTCCTTTTTCACAGAAAAACATGGAATGTCCTTCCTTTTCACAGAAAAACATGGATGTCCTCCTTTTTCACAGAAAAACATGAACGCCCTCCCTTTTCACACACACTGGAAATCTCCTCCTCATGTCACATCATCCAGGCCAGACACAGTGGGTCACACCACAGCCAAAAATTTTAATTACAGCTCACAGCCTCACTGACCTCTCTTCTTTCTGATCAGGAGCTGTCCACTCTGTCAGAAGCAGCTGCATTTAACCAGTGGGTTAAGGTAAGCACGTTTCGTGCGTAATTTTTTATTGTGTTCAAGTTAGAAGAAATGAATGAGCCTTGYAGGGTTTAGAAATGGGAACCTCACAGCAATTTTCCCATCAGAGGGCAGAAGCTGAGAGGCCTCAGGTTGCTCAGTCCTGCCCAGCCTGACCCTGGGTGTCCCAGGGATGGGGCATCCACCACCCCTCTGGGCAACTTCTGCCAGAATTTCATTGCAAAAGAGCTTCTTCCTTATATCTACTCTAAATCCACACTTTTCCAGTTCAGAACCATTACCCCTCATTCTTTTGCAAAAGGTCCTGCTAAAAAAACCTGCCCCATTTTTCTTATTAGCTCCCTTTAAGTGCTGAAAGGCCACAAAAKRTTTCCCTGGAGTCTCCTCCAGGCTGAACAACCTCAATGAGGAAAGAGATGAACTTGTTTGGCTCCAGATTACGGAAGAAACACCAAATTAGCTTTTAAACCCCAAAATTCTGGATACGCTGGGTCACAACCTACTTTCTGTTTTCACATGCCATCATTWATCACTGGAGCAGCAGAAACATCAGAGGTCCTACCCCACTTTGAGAATAAACATCAAAACCAGTTTCTCCTACAAAGAGCTTAAAACCTAAATATAAGAAGTGTGTAGCAAATACAGAGCAAACCAAAAAGAGCAGTGAGGTGTAAATGAGCAGCAGCAGAAGCAGAAGTCACAGCACATTGGWTGCTTTCAGGCTTTTCAAAGTCAGATTTTAGGTTTTAAGATCATTAAATCACATAAGGAACTACTCAGGGAACTTCTTAAGAGAGCTCAGTGTGGTTGGTTCCACTCAGTTTTCTGCCTAGCCCTGAGTTCAGACCTCAGCATTGGACACTCTACAGAGAAATTAAAGAATTTAAAGAAATGGGCACAGCAGGAAATGCTGTTCACCTGCTAATGAGCTCTTTAGATAACGAGGGAACAAATCAGAGGGAAGATTCTGTGGATTCTGCTGAAACAGGGACGTGGAAATTTCTTCTACACGGCAGAGAAATGCTGTCACTTAAAATAAACATTGGTAACTACAAACATGAGCAAAATAGGGAGTAGGGAGACATTACCCATCTGTGTTTAAAAACTCATCTGTGGGTTTTTAACTTTGCACTTGAGCAGGAATRTGATGTTTACCCCTTTTCATAACTACATATTTTTCTTGCTGGTCAAGAAGGATGAGATGGGGAAGTTTGTTGCTCTTTCTACATTTAAATATTTGGAAGGTGATAGGGATGATGGCCAGAAGGAAAGATGATATTAACAGAGACAAAATTCCCAGCTATTTAAGGGAGCTGATTCCCTTCTTGACTTAAAACCCAAAATGGGTAATGAAGGACTATCCAAAACCAGGCAGCATTCCAGCTGCAAAAASGTAGAACCCTTTTCAAGTTTTGCAGCATCAAAACAGGCAAATTGTGGAGCCTGTGAAAAGTTTGGAGAACCCCATCTTCAGAAAGATCACATTTAGCTTTCTATTTTTTACTTAAAAAAAAAAAAAAAGAAAAAAAAGCCACACAACTGGAAAAATCCTCTCCTCCTCTTTCCATCCTTAAGGCAGATAAAAACATGGAAGATGAATTAATTCATGCATGCTACAGATCTTTCAATCCCCATCTGAAATTAGAGTTGTCAGCAGCGAGTTTTGCTGCAGTGCTGGTGGGGCACAGATGACTCTTGGACATCTTGAAAAAAATCTCAGCCATGTCAAAAAGTCCCCTTCTAAATAGGAACRTTGTGCCATGGGAGTTTCTTATTTAATTAATGAATAAAATAAATAAATAATGGAATTATTTCATCATTTCTATCTATTAAACAGCATGGAGTGCTCTGTGAGAGCAAGTTCCTTGAATTTATCACTAACCACAAGCATTTTATCACCTAATTTTTTAACATTTGAGTGCATAAATATAGAACCTATGACCAAGGCTAACTTTGTGGGAGTCAAGTTACATGTGCCATAATAAAAAACAAYTCTGAGCATTATTTCTGCCCTTTAAATGCTGGCAATGTATTCTGTAAAAACCAGAAACTCATTTGCCATTTTTGTGTAGCTCTAACTACCATTGTTCGAGTCATTGCTCAGCAAAATAGCTTTTCCTCTCCAGGCTGGTCACAAAGCACGTCACCTTGCTTCAAATGTCACCAGCTGCTATTTATAGAGCASCCTCAGAATGAATTATTTTACCCTCAGAATGAATTATTTTACCCTCAGAATGARTTATTTTACCCTCTTTGCTTTCACACAGGAGGCCAAGATAAACTCGGTGCTGTCCACTGCCTCAAACCTGACTGTCCTCGTGCCTTCTCTGCAAGCAGTTGAGGACATGGATGAGGATGAGAGAGCCTTTTGGATGTCAGAAAGTAACATTCCAACTCTCCTGAAGTACGTTAAGTGTTTGGTTTTATTGTCTGTTTTTCTTATTTTTATTTAAGTGCTTTTTATGCTAAGCAAGCCTTTGGTTTGAAGCCACTGGAGCAAGACAGGCATTTTGATTTTAAAGAAAGGACATAGGATCCCCCTTCTAGTTCCAGTGGTATCAAYTGAGCAGGATTTGCTCAATTTGCAGAATTGCAACAAGTCCACTGGGAACAAAGGCATTATTTGGATTATATCAGAATTATATTTAAAGGCCAAACTAGGATCAGAATGTGGCTGARAAAGGTGTTGCGGAAGCAATTCCTGTTTAAAACCACAGTTTAAACATATTTATCTAAAATAAGAGGAAAAAAAAATATGGGGAAAAATAGAAAACATTCAAATCTATTTACTTTCCTTTAGGTATCACGTACTGACAGGAGCTTACAGCTTTGCTGATCTCCAGAATTTATCATCCTCTGACGTGCTGCCAACATCGCTRCAGAGCAAATTCCTACATTTGTCTAAAGAAAACGGGGTGAGATGACCTGCAAGCCACTGTGGTATCACACACCAAAMCCTCACCAGTACTGCCACTGCCTTCCAAGTATTACAAAACCACACAGACATTATGGACCTGTATTTTAAAAGATCCCTCACCATAAAATTAAAATAAATTAAAATTGGGCCCTCTGGGAGAAGGATTAGCTTGTTTTTCTCTGCCACTTTACATCACTGAAATTATTTATAAGGTTATTTATTATAAATTTACTRATTTCCAATGTCCCAGTAGCTGCTGCAAACACTGGACACTCCAAGCAGAAGGGCAGTCCCTGCCTGGAGCAGCCTGTGTGAGCTAAATTAAGAAAAAGAGCATAAAGAAAACCAAATTCCTTAGTTTAGGGGACTGGGAAAGTGGGAGGAAGCAGTGATAACACACATATGGAATTTGATATCCCTAAGCCACCTGAAGGTATTTTTAATGGTAAATAACCACTATTTAAATAAATAAATAACCTACAGCCCTGCCCCCTCAGCCTTTTTATTAGGTCAATGCCATTTTCTGAGGAGGGTTTCCTGGGAACACACAAGTCACATTTAAGCACCTCATTAAGGGAGCAGGGAGCTTCCCCCACCCCATCCCCCAAAGGTAAAACCATGAACAGGGTCCTTCCAAGCTGCCCAGAGTGGGAGGGTGGGAATCASCTCAGAGTTCAGCCTGCTCTGGGAACCCCAAGAAACCCCTCCAGGGCAAGCAAGGCCAGGCTTTTGCCAGCCCCATCCCCTGTAAGTGATTCCCTGAGGATTCCCAACCTCTGCAGCACCCTGGGCCAGCATTTGGGAAGGTGTGGAAACCCACAGAGGGAGCTGCTGGGGAAACACAACCCCAGGATGCCAAAACAAACCCTCTCTGCTCTCCCCCCTGCAGAACCTGACCCTCGAGGGCGCCCACTTTGTGACCAGCGACATCGCCTCCACCAACGGGGTCATCCACGTTATTGATAAGGTGTGCAATCACATATTGATCAGGATTTGCTGCCCTGCGCCACAAAACTATCGACCACCTTTGGRAAAAGCGTTTTGCCCAGAGCAGCACTCTGTCCTGCAGCTGATCCCTGCAGGAGATGTGGGATATTTGCCTTTTTCCAGGTGCTGACCCCGCTGCGCAGCGCTGTCCTACCGAGGCTGCTGGAGCGCCTGGAGCAAATGCCCGACTACTCCATCTTCAGGGGTTACATTATTGTAAGTAACAATGATAATTTCACATCATTTACACGAGGTTTTCAGAGCAGAATAATGCTTTGTTTGCATTTTGGACTATCATCAGACTGTCAGTGATCGTTTTGATTTTTTTTTTTTATGTTTTTCACAACAGCAATACAACCTGGCAGATGAAATAGAAGCAGCAAACACATACACAGTCTTTGCCCCAAGCAATGATGCCATAGAAAATTACCTAAGGGAGAAGAAATCTGCTTCTCTGGTATGTATTATCCACAAGGCTTGTCTTGACAGYTCAATATTTCATCTCTTTTCAAGTGGATGGGTTACAAGGGCACAGAAACAGGATGAGATTTGTTTTCCAGAAATCCAGTAAGTTTGGTTTTATCTGTAACACCATTTTTTCCCCATTTTTTCATGTTTTTCCCCATTTTCTCCCACTTTTTCTGGGTTTTTTCCTTTTTTTCTTGGTTTTTGGGACCAAAATTCCGATAACGTTTTCTCACTATTTTCCCCATATTTTCCCCATATTTTCCCCATATTTTCCCCATATTTTCCCCATATTTTCCCCATTTCCCCCTGTATTTTTCCCATTTTTTCACATATTTTCCCTGTTTTTTCCCCATTTTTTCCAGTTTTTCCATCTTTTTTTGCCCAGAATTCCAGGATTTTCCCCCAGCAATCACTTGTGGTGCACAGAGGAGGTGCACGTGGCTCCCGTCGCAATTCCCAATTTCTCCACCTGCTCCAGATTCACACCTTAATGGGTGTAAATCTCAGTCTTTATTGGTGAAAGATGTCCTGAATGATTATATAGATAGATATAAAAACATAAATATATATATAAATCACTCCAAACATTCACTCAACAGTTTATTCACCTCCAGGTTCTTCAGGGTTTTCCAAAGGAATAAGGAATGGGTATGAAAATATTGTAAAAGCYCTCATGGGTATGCAACTCTTGATGTCAAATGAACCCATAAAGTTCAGAGCCCTAAAAAATCCTAAAAAATCTAACGTTTCATTGAATCTATCAGCCAGGATCTATGCACATAAACAGATACTACAGGCTCAAGCAAACCTTGAKCCTCCCATTTCAGTAGCCTTTCCCCCTCCACTGTTGATAAAATTTCATAATTACAGGAATTCAGGCCCCTCCACAGGAGGAAATATGGAATAACCTGCCTGGTGGAGAGGCTTCTCTTTAAATWCAGGCAATCTATGTTTGGCTTACACCCCTTGGAGTTTTCATGCCTTGTTTCATAACTCTGAAATAATTTKGTGTTTGCAGGATGAAGGTCAAATCCGCTACCACGTGGTGCTGGGCGAGAAGCTGCTCAAGAATGACCTGCACAATGGCATGCACAGGGAGACCCTGCTGGGCTTCTCCTACCAGATTGGCTTCTTCCAACACAACAGCCAGGTACTGCTGTCTGCTCTAACTGGAGGAAGCAGGTTTCCTGGTTTTCACAAATCCAGCTTGGACTTTAAACCACTGTGGAGTCAAAARGAGCTGTGCATCCATCGTTAGCTTGTGAGACTCAGCAGCACCAAAGTTGTCACTCAAATGCAAGGCCTGTCGCATTCAAAGTCAGCCTTGAAGGTGTCTTTGATTGAATTTGATTTAATTAGTGATGTTCACATTCAGCATTGAATTTTAGGCATCTGTSTCTGGCAGCTACGAGCCTGCATTCCAAAACAGTCATTAATCTGACTCCAAGAGCTGATAGAAACTCGCCCTCAATTATAAATCATTAATTCTGTGTTTTCTAAAGTTTTCTGTGGATTCACTACACTTTCAACCCTAAGAGCTCAAAGCAATGGGCAGCAAATAGGAATTGCCTTTCAGTGCCACTCATGGAAAAATCAGACAMAGCAGGGTCAGGATGGGAGCTTGGTCCTCCTCCTCTGTGCCAGAGCTCCCTCTGAGCACAGGCAGACAGTTTCTCACTCTCATCTTCTTCATCCCTGCTCTCTGCTCTGCCCAAGTGAGTCTACCTGCAGTGGGGCTGTTCCTGGTGAGAGCACCATGGCAGCTTTGAGATGATGAAAGAGAAGAAAGAGCAGCTGCTGGGAGGGTTTCCTTGAAGCCACTCACCCTCCAGACAYACCAAACTCACCTTTTGGCACGTCTTAGGTTTCTCCTTCATGGCCTTTACACCCYCTGCTGGAAAAAGCTCCTCTGCCAAATCCTGTAGCCAAGAAATTTGAAGAGGCTGTGAGGTGCAGTGAAGCTGAAATAGGAGCAAKGGCCTGATATCAACTCCTTTGTGGGTTTTCCTTAAGGGATCCCAGTGCATTTCTCCCTTTCTTCCACCTCCCAATGCTGAAGTTTCTACAGAGCCATGGAGCACCTCTGCTGCTCTTGATGCCTTAGGATTTCAGCTTCTCTATTTCCATGCATCTGTAATCCTGTAATTCTTCAGTGAATAACTCCAGACTCCACAGACAGTGCTGAGCTCCTGCTCTCCCATTTTCACACAAAACAATTCCTCTCCAGCCCCAAACTCAGGGACACCTCCCTGAGCCAGGCCCCAAGAGATGGAAACAACAGAGAATTGGGGGAGCCAAGTTGGAGTTTTTGACTGCATTGGCTGCAGCTGCAATTGGAGGATTCAGCAAATCCCGATGTGCAAATGGACAAAAGTGAGAAAGGGTGAAAAACCTGTGAGCCATTGTCCATTGTGGGTGCAGCCCCTGGGACTGCCCTGAATGCACCTGAAGGCCCTGCAATAAATAAATAAGCTGGTTTTCATCCTCTGAGTTTTGCCTGGCCTCTGTTTTAGGTAGCCAGATTCAGGCATCACTCCCTAAGTGATTTCATTTCTCTTGCAGCTCTACGTGAACGATGCTCCCCTGAGCTATGCCAACRTTGCAACGGACAAAGGAATTATCCATGGGCTGGGAAAGGTCCTGGAAATCCAGAGGAACAGATGTGACATCAATAACACCGTGATCATTGTAAGTACTCCTGTCCATACAGATGCTTAAAGACCCATCAGAGAGACCTACAGCTTGGATATATAGGATAGGAATGCACACATTTGCCACAAAGAACATTCCTGGCAGAGTTTTTGCATCCCTTCAGACAGCTTTAGTCCTGAAATCAGTGTTCTGACAGCCTGGACAAAATATAATCAGGGTAGTTCAGGAATTAAAAATTCCTGTGCTCTAATTTTCAGATAATATCAGTAATGCACTATTCTAATACATCTTCGTAGCCAGATCACTTGCTYATAAAGGGGGAAGCATCAACTTACAAGAGAAAATAAAAATACCCAAGTGATCTTTCCTCCTTCTTCCCCTTGGGAGAAGGATTCCCATAGGATATCCCCCAGAGCTGCTCATAGGAATGAATTTCCTTCCTTGCTGAGCAGGACAGCTTCCCTCACCATCTGTACCAAAGGGGTTATCCTGACAGTGCACCTCGAGGATGAGATTGAGAAATACAGCTGGAAATCTTGCTTTTTACATGAAACAACCTGCCTGCAGCTCTGTGCAGTCTGTTAACTGCCTCCCATTYGTGTCCCTTCAGGAAAAGTGCAGAATTTGTTCACAGCCATCAAGYTGTCCCCCAGGAACAAAAGAAATTGTAAGTATTTTTTCATTAACGCTAGGCTGGGATTTTTTTAATATCAAAACTGACTATAGATGCATTCAATCCTGTTTTTAATATAATTTACTCAGTTTCAACAAAACTGTAATATTTACTTCAGCCTGCTATGTACATTGCTGATAGTAAATAGATTTAATCCGTCCTCAGGGGTTTTTTTTTTTTTAAATCTACCTGGAATCAAGGTAGCAGAAGGGCAGTTTAAAGATAGTTTTATCTTTAAAGACCAGTTTCTCATGTGCATGGGAACAACTGAAGGCTCCTCAAACTGCAAAGTTTACCTCTACCATGCAAAATTGAGGGACTTAAACATGGTCTGGACTAGG
Organism: Malurus melanocephalus; assembly: GCF_030028575.1. Lineage (NCBI taxonomy): Eukaryota > Metazoa > Chordata > Aves > Passeriformes > Maluridae > Malurus > Malurus melanocephalus. Next base: position 67,047 of record NW_026623995.1, on the reverse strand, counting down.
CCTGCTCCAGGAGGAATTACAAAAAAACTTCTCTGAGCTCCTCGAAAAATTTGGGCAGGGCAAACTCAATCTTTCCCTGCAATGTGCTGTAAATTAAGGTCACAAGGAGATTATGGAGACTTTGGATGGCCCARCACATCAGAACTGCAGATATTTAGGGTTTCTTGGTATCTAACTGATCYGTGGAAGCCCCTCCATTGGGATTACATGAGCACATTTTCCTTTACTATTTGTTATTTTTTWAATTAATTATAACAGCAATGGTATTCCAAAGCAGATCAAGCCCCACCCACCTCATAAAAGTACTTGATTGGCAAAAACAAATTTCAGTCTTTGTGTGTAAAMCCCATCTCATTAACATTTCCTTTGCAATGAACAGCTGGATGGATGCTTGTCTCAATCTCCTCACAATGTGCAGCAAAATCAAAAGTTTTCTTCTGCCAGCAATCTCCCCCAATTTTTTGTTTAAATCTGGTTGACAATGTTTCAACAGCTGTGYTTGCAGAACTTCAGAGAAGAATTAAAAAGATCAGAAAATGTGAAAAATGAAAAAAAAAGTTTGTAAAACTTCTGAGCAAAGGCAGTGTTAGATATCTTTAAAACACCACAAAACACTGAGTTAAACTGATCATGTCTTCACTAGAAATTATTTAGCTAACACATTTTTATTTCTGGAAAAATTTCCTTCATTTTCAGTGTGAACGTGTGAGTCAGTGCACCATGCACATCAAGTTAATGTCCCATTTTTTATAAAGATTTGAAAGCAGCTGATCAWTATCATTCAGAAGTGACTTTTTCTCCAATGTTTGCTCAGCCAGGGGAGAAGAAATACTGTGTGCTCACGGAAAACCACATGAGGCAGTACACCATCCAGATCGGGTGCCAGCCCAAATGTGCCAAAACCATCATTGTGAGTACAGGGGTGAAAACCAAGAATCCCCCATGCCTGGAATTCATCCTCCTCGTAATTCCCTCCATACACAGCGTGTCCAGGCAGCTCCTGACTGATTTATGGCTTTATTATGGCTTTATTTATGGCATAAATCCTGACTGATTTATGGAGAGTGGGAGGAGAAAGGCTGATGGCAGCTGCAGCACAGGAAGGAGCACAGTTTTGGGAAGGGTGACCCTGTGTCTGTCCCTAGCAATCCTGTTAGATGCTGAAGGCACCTGGGTCCCACCCCAAGGACAGCAGAGGAGTGTGGGCTCAGAACAGCAGAGCTGATGTGCTGCTGAACATCACAGAACCATAGATTGGTGTGGGTTGGAAGGGAGCTCAAAGATCACCTCGTTCCAACCCCCTGCCATGTGCAGGAACATTTACCCAATGAGCAGGTTGATCCAAGCCCCCCAAAACCTTGAACATCCAGGCGTGAGGTCCCCCATAACTTCTCTGGCAAACCTCCTACAGTGCCTCAGTCAAGAATTTCTTCCCAATATCCCATATAATCCTTCCATTTGAAGCCATCCCYCTTCTCCTATCACTACCAGCCCSTGTAAAWACYGTGGGAAGCCAGCAGGAGACTGCAGCATCCTCTCGCCATGGCCTTGGATGTTATAGATAAGGAGCTTTTGTGTGTGACAYTTTACAGCGAGAAATAGAGATTTGTACCCATTAGRCAAAGGTAAARGAGCTCAGCTGCTGTAAAAGGAGACGTTCAGGTACAGCTGAGGAGCATTTGTGAGAGCTCAGAGCTCTCCAGATGGGATGGAGTGTCCAAAGGAGATGCTCAGCTGCCAGCAGGATTGTGGAGGAGCCATGGAAGATTCTGGAGAGAGAGTACAGAGGGCTGTGCTGATGCCTTAGGATTTTCAGTTTCTATATTTTCATGTGTCTGTATTCTTATACTTCTCTAGTACAGCACTAAAAACTACTGTTCTCCCATCTTTAAACAAAACAAKCCCTCTCTAAACCTACATCCAAAGACACCTCGCTACCTCAGAGCCCCAAAACATGTAAACAACAGCGAATTAGAAAAAAAACAAGTTTAGAATARTTAACATCATCACCTATAAAAATCATTAAATAATTAAAACCCAATATGTTAMTAAAACAAAACTTATAAAAAGTAAAGATCTTGTACCCAAAATCCTCAAAAAAAAGCTTTTGCCTGCCCTAATGTACCAATAAGCCTGTTAAGCCTGTATTAAAGTTATCTATTCTCATTCTCTTAACTTTGTCTAGCCTCTATTTCAAATTAGCCTAATTAATCAGTGCTGCGAGCTCCTAAAGGGCTGACAATTGGCACTGCTGAGTTTGACCCTGCTTTCCTGCCTCCCCAGAGCAGGCAGTGCTGCGCGGGTTTCTTCRGCCAGCAGTGCCAGCCGTGCCCGGGAAAGGCTGGGAATGCCTGTTTTGGSAACGGGATCTGCCTGGATGGCATCAATGGCACGGGCAGCTGCCAGTGCCACCAGGGCTTCCAGGGCACCGCCTGCGAGAGCTGCAGTGAGGGCAGATATGGACCYGGCTGTGACCAAGGTACTGAGCACCCCCAAAACACCCCGGCCTCTGCTTCTTCTTCCCCTTGCATCTGCCAGCCCTATCCATGCTGGCTTCTGGGAAGGCACAGTGCTTARAAAGCATCTTKAGCCCMTTTTCTRTGCCCATTTTGGGGTTTTCTCTCTGATCCCWTGGCTGGGTCAGTGCCTCCTGCTCTGGCACATTACAGATTTGGAACATCACCCAGCAAGAAMAATCCTCTTTAGCAATTAGAACAATAAAACACTTAGGAAATAGAACAATCCTATTTTTCACCAATGCTTTCCCATTAAAGTGCAATTTCAGACCCTGAATTTTGGGAATGGACAAAAGATAAGCACGGTTTGAATTTAGATTTATCAAGCAACTRGGAGCCAAAAGGCACAAGAAAAAGGGTTTCTTGAGCCAGCCTAGAGCAGAATGTGCCAYCCCTCACATCCTGCCAGGGACAGTGACTGCCCCTTCTCTCCCACAGTGTGCACTTGTGTCCATGGGAAATGCAGCAGTGGCATCGACGGGGACGGCTCCTGTGAGTGTGACCCTGGCTGGAGAGGAGTGACCTGTGACACTGGTGAGTAGGACCTGTGACACTGGTGAGTGGTGACCTGTGACACTGGTGAGTGGTGACCTGTGACACTGGTGAGTGGTGACCTGTGACACTGGAGTGACCTGTTACACTGGTGAGTGAGTGCCCTGGCTTTTTTGTTTTCCTGGGGTGACAAGTCAGCATTTTATAAAATGACAGAACTGCAGCCAGATCCCAGCACAGTTTCCCACGTGCAGTGAAATATTGGTCACATTCCTTCATTGTGGCAATTAATGAATGTCTCATTAGACAGCCACGAGCTGAGGTACTGCTTGTGATACTGAAACACCCTACTTGGCTGATTCTCACTCTCTATCTGTCCCAAAATATCCCATTTATTAAACCTAGATGTTTTCCAAAGCAGGATTATCCAGCACRTTTTGACCCTCGGATCAAAAGCCTCTCAAGTGCTTCAATAAGTTGATTTAGCTTTACAACAGCAGATATTAAATTATGTTCTTGCTAATGAGATACAAAATAATTAACAAATAAATCATTTTGTGCTGGCTTAATACAGCTCCTATATCCAATCAAATTATATTCTATTTAGACATAATTATAATGTATTCAGCCACTATTTGAAAACTCTACCTATAACAGTAAAAAATTTAAAAATGTTGCAAACGCATTAATAATAGTATTCACGATCAGTTTTAATTTTCTCAGGGAAAAAAAATATTGGTAAGTAGAATTTTATTTCAGTTGTAACATCTGAGAAAAATTTCAGTTCCTTTAGAAAATCTACGCTTACATAATTTAGACTAATAATATTATAGATTCACCAGACTAAACACAGATAAATGACAACAGGTGAAAGGTTTTCCTGACAATATGATGCAATTCTTCCTTGAAAATGAATTGAAGTGGAATCCACTGATCTGAACAGATGAGGTCTCCACACAGAGGGTTTCTCTGTAGAGATGGACTGAAAGCACAATTATCTGGCACAGAGCTCAGGCTCCCCATGGTGGGAACWGGGGACTCTGAACCCCACAAGGATGTTGACCCAAAATTTTGATCCCTGCTTCTGTTTTTTTTTTTCTACTGCAGAAATCAAAGATGATGCATGTAATACCTCGTGCCACACCAGCGCCAAGTATGTATGAAATGCACTTTAGGGGAGAGGGGGGGAAAAAGGGAACCTCTTGGAGAGTCCATCCTGCTCCTGGCCTCTCAGCAGAAYATCTCACAGAGATAAGGGACAATGTAAATCTAAAATATATGGTGATGAGGCCAAAAAATTCAAAGCTCTCCTCTTCACGTCCAAATATGCAAACCACAACAAAAAAATAAAATGCTATCACCAGTCCAGCACCAATATTGGGACACTAACTCATTTCCAAAGAGCAAGTGACCCCCACTGACGGTCATCTGCCCCCTGCTCAGTGACCAGACAGCAAGATTTACACTGCCCAATASATTTTTTTAAAAAATCAAGGAAAGTTGGTTAAAAAGATGACTGATCTTCAGCAGCAGCTCTTCTGTAGGATCTGAGAAACCAGAGGGACAAACCCCCTTTTTCCCAGATGTGGGTCATTCTCTCCCCACCG